>NW_027371306.1:0-28734 GCF_046119375.1 Phyllobates terribilis
GATTCAAAGAGAGTGAGATGCCAGCTCCTTTCATTCAGTCAGTAGCTTCAAACATTTCTGGTATATGAAAAACATGTTTTTCAATGGCAAAAATCAATGAATATTGTAAATGCACAAACAGTAATATCTCCACATTGCACGGTGCAATTCTGAAATTTTTAGCTTTTTCCTGTTAATCCTAGCATGATAAAGAAGATTCAAAGAGAGTGAGATGCCAGCTCCTTTCATTCAGTCAGTAGCTTCAAACATTTCTGGTATATGAAAAACATGTTTTTCAATGGCAAAAATCAATGAATATTGTAAATGCACAAACAGTAATATCTCCACATTGCAAGGTGCAATTCTGAAATTTTTTGCTTTTTCCTGCTAATCCTAGCATGATAAAGAAGATTCAAAGAGAGTGAGATGCCAGCTCCTTTCATTCAGTCAGTAGCTTCAAACATTTCTGGTATATGAAAAACATGTTTTTCAATGGCAAAAATCAATGAATATTGTAAATGCACAAACAGTAATATCTCCACATTGCACGGTGCAATTCTGAAATTTTTAGCTTTTTCCTGTTAATCCTAGCATGATAAAGAAGATTCAAAGAGAGTGAGATGCCAGCTCCTTTCATTCAGTCAGTAGCTTCAAACATTTCTGGTATATGAAAAACATGTTTTTCAATGGCAAAAATCAATGAATATTGTAAATGCACAAACAGTAATATCTCCACATTGCAAGGTGCAATTCTGAAATTTTTTGCTTTTTCCTGTTAATCCTAGCATGATAAAGAAGATTCAAAGAGAGTGAGATGCCAGCTCCTTTCATTCAGTCAGTAGCTTCAAACATTTCTGGTATATGAAAAACATGTTTTTCAATGGCAAAAATCAATGAATATTGTAAATGCACAAACAGTAATATCTCCACATTGCAAGGTGCAATTCTGAAATTTTTTGCTTTTTCCTGCTAATCCTAGCATGATAAAGAAGATTCAAAGAGAGTGAGATGCCAGCTCCTTTCATTCAGTCAGTAGCTTCAAACATTTCTGGTATATGAAAAACATGTTTTTCAATGGCAAAAATCAATGAATATTGTAAATGCACAAACAGTAATATCTCCACATTGCACGGTGCAATTCTGAAATTTTTAGCTTTTTCCTGTTAATCCTAGCATGATAAAGAAGATTCAAAGAGAGTGAGATGCCAGCTCCTTTCATTCAGTCAGTAGCTTCAAACATTTCTGGTATATGAAAAACATGTTTTTCAATGGCAAAAATCAATGAATATTGTAAATGCACAAACAGTAATATCTCCACATTGCAAGGTGCAATTCTGAAATTTTTTGCTTTTTCCTGCTAATCCTAGCATGATAAAGAAGATTCAAAGAGAGTGAGATGCCAGCTCCTTTCATTCAGTCAGTAGCTTCAAACATTTCTGGTATATGAAAAACATGTTTTTCAATGGCAAAAATCAATGAATATTGTAAATGCACAAACAGTAATATCTCCACATTGCACGGTGCAATTCTGAAATTTTTAGCTTTTTCCTGTTAATCCTAGCATGATAAAGAAGATTCAAAGAGAGTGAGATGCCAGCTCCTTTCATTCAGTCAGTAGCTTCAAACATTTCTGGTATATGAAAAACATGTTTTTCAATGGCAAAAATCAATGAATATTGTAAATGCACAAACAGTAATATCTCCACATTGCAAGGTGCAATTCTGAAATTTTTTGCTTTTTCCTGTTAATCCTAGCATGATAAGATTCAAAGAGAGTGAGATGCCAGCTCCTTTCATTCAGTCAGTAGCTTCAAACATTTCTGGTATATGAAAAACATGTTTTTCAATGGCAAAAATCAATGAATATTGTAAATGCACAAACAGTAATATCTCCACATTGCACGGTGCAATTCTGAAATTTTTAGCTTTTTCCTGTTAATCCTAGCATGATAAAGAAGATTCAAAGAGAGTGAGATGCCAGCTCCTTTCATTCAGTCAGTAGCTTCAAACATTTCTGGTATATGAAAAACATGTTTTTCAATGGCAAAAATCAATGAATATTGTAAATGCACAAACAGTAATATCTCCACATTGCAAGGTGCAATTCTGAATTTTTTTGCTTTTTCCTGTTAATCCTAGCATGATAAAGAAGATTCAAAGAGAGTGAGATGCCAGCTCCTTTCATTCAGTCAGTAGCTTCAAACATTTCTGGTATATGAAAAACATGTTTTTCAATGGCAAAAATCAATGAATATTGTAAATGCACAAACAGTAATATCTCCACATTGCAAGGTGCAATTCTGAAATTTTTTGCTTTTTCCTGCTAATCCTAGCATGATAAAGAAGATTCAAAGAGTGAGATGCCAGCTCCTTTCATTCAGTCAGTAGCTTCAAACATTTCTGGTATATGAAAAACATGTTTTTCAATGGCAAAAATCAATGAATATTGTAAATGCACAAACAGTAATATCTCCACATTGCAAGGTGCAATTCTGAATTTTTTTGCTTTTTCCTGCTAATCCTAGCATGATAAAGAAGATTCAAAGAGAGTGAGATGCCAGCTCCTTTCATTCAGTCAGTAGCTTCAAACATTTCTGGTATATGAAAAACATGTTTTTCAATGGCAAAAATCAATGAATATTGTAAATGCACAAACAGTAATATCTCCACATTGCAAGGTGCAATTCGGAAATTCTTTGCTTTTTCCTGCTAATCCTAGCATGATAAAGAAGATTCAAAGAGAGTGAGATGCCAGCTCCTTTCATTCAGTCAGTAGCTTCAAACATTTCTGGTATATGAATAACATGATGTTTTTCAATGGCAAAAATCAATGAATATTGTAAATGCACAAACAGTAATATCTCCACATTGCAAGGTGCAATTCTGAAATTTTTTGCTTTTTCCTGCTAATCCTAGCATGATAAAGAAGATTCAAAGAGAGTGAGATGCCAGCTCCTTTCATTCAGTCAGTAGCTTCAAACATTTCTGGACGTTTTTCAATGGCAAAAATCAATGAATATTGTAAATGCACAAACAGTAATATCTCCACATTGCAAGGTGCAATTCTGAAATTTTTTGCTTTTTCCTGTTAATCCTAGCATGATAAAGAAGTTTCAAAGAGAGTGAGATGCCAGCTCCTTTCATTCAGTCAGTAGCTTCAAACATTTCTGGTATATGAAAAACATGTTTTTCAATGGCAAAAATCAATGAATATTGTAAATGCACAAACAGTAATATCTCCACATTGCAAGGTGCAATTCTGAAATTTTTTGCTTTTTCCTGCTAATCCTAGCATGATAAAGAAGATTCAAAGAGAGTGAGATGCCAGCTCCTTTCATTCAGTCAGTAGCTTCAAACATTTCTGGTATATGAAAAACATGTTTTTCAATGGCAAAAATCAATGAATATTGTAAATGCACAAACAGTAATATCTCCACATTGCAAGGTGCAATTCGGAAATTCTTTGCTTTTTCCTGCTAATCCTAGCATGATAAAGAAGATTCAAAGAGAGTGAGATGCCAGCTCCTTTCATTCAGTCAGTAGCTTCAAACATTTCTGGTATATGAATAACATGATGTTTTTCAATGGCAAAAATCAATGAATATTGTAAATGCACAAACAGTAATATCTCCACATTGCAAGGTGCAATTCTGAAATTTTTTGCTTTTTCCTGCTAATCCTAGCATGATAAAGAAGATTCAAAGAGAGTGAGATGCCAGCTCCTTTCATTCAGTCAGTAGCTTCAAACATTTCTGGACGTTTTTCAATGGCAAAAATCAATGAATATTGTAAATGCACAAACAGTAATATCTCCACATTGCAAGGTGCAATTCTGAAATTTTTTGCTTTTTCCTGTTAATCCTAGCATGATAAAGAAGATTCAAAGAGAGTGAGATGCCAGCTCCTTTCATTCAGTCAGTAGCTTCAAACATTTCTGGTATATGAAAAACATGTTTTTCAATGGCAAAAATCAATGAATATTGTAAATGCACAAACAGTAATATCTCCACATTGCAAGGTGCAATTCTGAAATTTTTTGCTTTTTCCTGCTAATCCTAGCATGATAAAGAAGATTCAAAGAGAGTGAGATGCCAGCTCCTTTCATTCAGTCAGTAGCTTCAAACATTTCTGGACGTTTTTCAATGGCAAAAATCAATGAATATTGTAAATGCACAAACAGTAATATCTCCACATTGCAAGGTGCAATTCTGAAATTTTTTGCTTTTTCCTGTTAATCCTAGCATGATAAAGAAGATTCAAAGAGAGTGAGATGCCAGCTCCTTTCATTCAGTCAGTAGCTTCAAACATTTCTGGTATATGAAAAACATGTTTTTCAATGGCAAAAATCAATGAATATTGTAAATGCACAAACAGTAATATCTCCACATTGCAAGGTGCAATTCTGAAATTTTTTGCTTTTTCCTGTAGATCCTAGCATGATAAAGAAGATTCAAAGAGAGTGAGATGCCAGCTCCTTTCATTCAGTCAGTAGCTTCAAACATTTCTGGTATATGAAAAACATGTTTTTCAATGGCAAAAATCAATGAATATTGTAAATGCACAAACAGTAATATCTCCACATTGCAAGGTGCAATTCTGAAATTTTTTGCTTTTTCCTGCTAATCCTAGCATGATAAAGAAGATTCAAAGAGAGTGAGATGCCAGCTCCTTTCATTCAGTCAGTAGCTTCAAACATTTCTGGACGTTTTTCAATGGCAAAAATCAATGAATATTGTAAATGCACAAACAGTAATATCTCCACATTGCAAGGTGCAATTCTGAAATTTTTTGCTTTTTCCTGTTAATCCTAGCATGATAAAGAAGATTCAAAGAGTGAGATGCCAGCTCCTTTCATTCAGTCAGTAGCTTCAAATATTTCTGGTATATGAAAAACATGTTTTTCAATGGCAAAAATCAATGAATATTGTAAATGCACAAACAGTAATATCTCCACATTGCAAGGTGCAATTCTGAAATTTTTTGCTTTTTCCTGCTAATCCTAGCATGATAAAGAAGATTCAAAGAGAGTGAGATGCCAGCTCCTTTCATTCAGTCAGTAGCTTCAAACATTTCTGGTATATGAAAAACATGTTTTTCAATGGCAAAAATCAATGAATATTGTAAATGCACAAACAGTAATATCTCCACATTGCAAGGTGCAATTCGGAAATTCTTTGCTTTTTCCTGCTAATCCTAGCATGATAAAGAAGATTCAAAGAGAGTGAGATGCCAGCTCCTTTCATTCAGTCAGTAGCTTCAAACATTTCTGGTATATGAATAACATGATGTTTTTCAATGGCAAAAATCAATGAATATTGTAAATGCACAAACAGTAATATCTCCACATTGCAAGGTGCAATTCTGAAATTTTTTGCTTTTTCCTGCTAATCCTAGCATGATAAAGAAGATTCAAAGAGAGTGAGATGCCAGCTCCTTTCATTCAGTCAGTAGCTTCAAACATTTCTGGACGTTTTTCAATGGCAAAAATCAATGAATATTGTAAATGCACAAACAGTAATATCTCCACATTGCAAGGTGCAATTCTGAAATTTTTTGCTTTTTCCTGTTAATCCTAGCATGATAAAGAAGATTCAAAGAGAGTGAGATGCCAGCTCCTTTCATTCAGTCAGTAGCTTCAAACATTTCTGGTATATGAAAAACATGTTTTTCAATGGCAAAAATCAATGAATATTGTAAATGCACAAACAGTAATATCTCCACATTGCAAGGTGCAATTCTGAAATTTTTTGCTTTTTCCTGCTAATCCTAGCATGATAAAGAAGATTCAAAGAGAGTGAGATGCCAGCTCCTTTCATTCAGTCAGTAGCTTCAAACATTTCTGGACGTTTTTCAATGGCAAAAATCAATGAATATTGTAAATGCACAAACAGTAATATCTCCACATTGCAAGGTGCAATTCTGAAATTTTTTGCTTTTTCCTGTTAATCCTAGCATGATAAAGAAGATTCAAAGAGAGTGAGATGCCAGCTCCTTTCATTCAGTCAGTAGCTTCAAACATTTCTGGTATATGAAAAACATGTTTTTCAATGGCAAAAATCAATGAATATTGTAAATGCACAAACAGTAATATCTCCACATTGCAAGGTGCAATTCTGAAATTTTTTGCTTTTTCCTGTAGATCCTAGCATGATAAAGAAGATTCAAAGAGAGTGAGATGCCAGCTCCTTTCATTCAGTCAGTAGCTTCAAACATTTCTGGTATATGAAAAACATGTTTTTCAATGGCAAAAATCAATGAATATTGTAAATGCACAAACAGTAATATCTCCACATTGCAAGGTGCAATTCTGAAATTTTTTGCTTTTTCCTGCTAATCCTAGCATGATAAAGAAGATTCAAAGAGAGTGAGATGCCAGCTCCTTTCATTCAGTCAGTAGCTTCAAACATTTCTGGACGTTTTTCAATGGCAAAAATCAATGAATATTGTAAATGCACAAACAGTAATATCTCCACATTGCAAGGTGCAATTCTGAAATTTTTTGCTTTTTCCTGTTAATCCTAGCATGATAAAGAAGATTCAAAGAGAGTGAGATGCCAGCTCCTTTCATTCAGTCAGTAGCTTCAAACATTTCTGGTATATGAAAAACATGTTTTTCAATGGCAAAAATCAATGAATATTGTAAATGCACAAACAGTAATATCTCCACATTGCAAGGTGCAATTCTGAATTTTTTTGCTTTTTCCTGCTAATCCTAGCATGATAAAGAAGATTCAAAGAGAGTGAGATGCCAGCTCCTTTCATTCAGTCAGTAGCTTCAAACATTTCTGGTATATGAAAAACATGTTTTTCAATGGCAAAAATCAATGAATATTGTAAATGCACAAACAGTAATATCTCCACATTGCAAGGTGCAATTCGGAAATTCTTTGCTTTTTCCTGCTAATCCTAGCATGATAAAGAAGATTCAAAGAGAGTGAGATGCCAGCTCCTTTCATTCAGTCAGTAGCTTCAAACATTTCTGGTATATGAATAACATGATGTTTTTCAATGGCAAAAATCAATGAATATTGTAAATGCACAAACAGTAATATCTCCACATTGCAAGGTGCAATTCTGAAATTTTTTGCTTTTTCCTGCTAATCCTAGCATGATAAAGAAGATTCAAAGAGAGTGAGATGCCAGCTCCTTTCATTCAGTCAGTAGCTTCAAACATTTCTGGACGTTTTTCAATGGCAAAAATCAATGAATATTGTAAATGCACAAACAGTAATATCTCCACATTGCAAGGTGCAATTCTGAAATTTTTTGCTTTTTCCTGTTAATCCTAGCATGATAAAGAAGTTTCAAAGAGAGTGAGATGCCAGCTCCTTTCATTCAGTCAGTAGCTTCAAACATTTCTGGTATATGAAAAACATGTTTTTCAATGGCAAAAATCAATGAATATTGTAAATGCACAAACAGTGATATCTCCACATTGCAAGGTGCAATTCTGAAATTTTTTGCTTTTTCCTGCTAATCCTAGCATGATAAAGAAGATTCAAAGAGAGTGAGATGCCTGCTCCTTTCATTCAGTCAGTAGCTTCAAACATTTCTGGTATATGAAAAACATGTTTTTCAATGGCAAAAATCAATGAATATTGTAAATGCACAAACAGTAATATCTCCACATTGCAAGGTGCAATTCTGAAATTTTTTGCTTTTTCCTGTTAATCCTAGCATGATAAAGAAGATTCAAAGAGAGTGAGATGCCAGCTCCTTTCATTCAGTCAGTAGCTTCAAACATTTCTGGTATATGAAAAACATGTTTTTCAATGGCAAAAATCAATGAATATTGTAAATGCACAAACAGTAATATCTCCACATTGCAAGGTGCAATTCTGAATTTTTTTGCTTTTTCCTGCTAATCCTAGCATGATAAAGAAGATTCAAAGAGAGTGAGATGCCAGCTCCTTTCATTCAGTCAGTAGCTTCAAACATTTCTGGTATATGAAAAACATGTTTTTCAATGGCAAAAATCAATGAATATTGTAAATGCACAAACAGTAATATCTCCACATTGCAAGGTGCAATTCGGAAATTCTTTGCTTTTTCCTGCTAATCCTAGCATGATAAAGAAGATTCAAAGAGAGTGAGATGCCAGCTCCTTTCATTCAGTCAGTAGCTTCAAACATTTCTGGTATATGAATAACATGATGTTTTTCAATGGCAAAAATCAATGAATATTGTAAATGCACAAACAGTAATATCTCCACATTGCAAGGTGCAATTCTGAAATTTTTTGCTTTTTCCTGCTAATCCTAGCATGATAAAGAAGATTCAAAGAGAGTGAGATGCCAGCTCCTTTCATTCAGTCAGTAGCTTCAAACATTTCTGGACGTTTTTCAATGGCAAAAATCAATGAATATTGTAAATGCACAAACAGTAATATCTCCACATTGCAAGGTGCAATTCTGAAATTTTTTGCTTTTTCCTGTTAATCCTAGCATGATAAAGAAGTTTCAAAGAGAGTGAGATGCCAGCTCCTTTCATTCAGTCAGTAGCTTCAAACATTTCTGGTATATGAAAAACATGTTTTTCAATGGCAAAAATCAATGAATATTGTAAATGCACAAACAGTGATATCTCCACATTGCAAGGTGCAATTCTGAAATTTTTTGCTTTTTCCTGCTAATCCTAGCATGATAAAGAAGATTCAAAGAGAGTGAGATGCCTGCTCCTTTCATTCAGTCAGTAGCTTCAAACATTTCTGGTATATGAAAAACATGTTTTTCAATGGCAAAAATCAATGAATATTGTAAATGCACAAACAGTAATATCTCCACATTGCAAGGTGCAATTCTGAAATTTTTTGCTTTTTCCTGCTAATCCTAGCATGATAAAGAAGATTCAAAGAGAGTGAGATGCCAGCTCCTTTCATTCAGTAAGTAGCTTCAAACATTTCTGGACGTTTTTCAATGGCAAAAATCAATGAATATTGTAAATGCACAAACAGTAATATCTCCACATTGCAAGGTGCAATTCTGAAATTTTTTGCTTTTTCCTGTTAATCCTAGCATGATAAAGAAGATTCAAAGAGAGTGAGATGCCAGCTCCTTTCATTCAGTCAGTAGCTTCAAACATTTCTGGTATATGAAAAACATGTTTTTCAATGGCAAAAATCAATGAATATTGTAAATGCACAAAGAGTAATATCTCCACATTGCAAGGTGCAATTCTGAAATTTTTTGCTTTTTCCTGTTAATCCTAGCATGATAAAGAAGATTCAAAGAGAGTGAGATGCCAGCTCCTTTCATTCAGTCAGTAGCTTCAAACATTTCTGGTATATGAAAAACATGTTTTTCAATGGCAAAAATCAATGAATATTGTAAATGCACAAACAGTAATATCTCCACATTGCAAGGTGCAATTCTGAAATTTTTTGCTTTTTCCTGCTAATCCTAGCATGATAAAGAAGATTCAAAGAGAGTGAGATGCCGGCTCCTTTCATTCAGTCAGTAGCTTCAAACATTTCTGGACGTTTTTCAATGGCAAAAATCAATGAATATTGTAAATGCACAAACAGTAATATCTCCACATTGCAAGGTGCAATTCTGAAATTTTTTGCTTTTTCCTGTTAATCCTAGCATGATAAAGAAGATTCAAAGAGAGTGAGATGCCAGCTCCTTTCATTGTCAGTAGCTTCAAACATTACTGGTATATGAAAAACATGTTTTTCAATGGCAAAAATCAATGAATATTGTAAATGCACAAACAGTAATATCTCCACATTGCAAGGTGCAATTCAGAAATTTTTTGCTTTTTCCTGTTAATCCTAGCATGATAAAGAAGATTCAAAGAGAGTGAGATGCCAGCTCCTTTCATTCAGTCAGTAGCTTCAAACATTTCTGGTATATGAAAAACATGTTTTTCAATGGCAAAAATCAATGAATATTGTAAATGCACAAACAGTAATATCTCCACATTGCAAGGTGCAATTCTGAAATTTTTTGCTTTTTCCTGCTAATCCTAGCATGATAAAGAAGATTCAAAGAGTGAGATGCCAGCTCCTTTCATTCAGTCAGTAGCTTCAAACATTTCTGGTATATGAAAAACATGTTTTTCAATGGCAAAAATCAATGAATATTGTAAATGCACAAACAGTAATATCTCCACATTGCAAGGTGCAATTCTGAAATTTTTTGCTTTTTCCTGCTAATCCTAGCATGATAAAGAAGATTCAAAGAGAGTGAGATGCCAGCTCCTTTCATTCAGTCAGTAGCTTCAAACATTTCTGGACGTTTTTCAATGGCAAAAATCAATGAATATTGTAAATGCACAAACAGTAATATCTCCACATTGCAAGGTGCAATTCTGAAATTTTTTGCTTTTTCCTGTTAATCCTAGCATGATAAAGAAGATTCAAAGAGAGTGAGATGCCAGCTCCTTTCATTCAGTCAGTAGCTTCAAACATTTCTGGTATATGAAAAACATGTTTTTCAATGGCAAAAATCAATGAATATTGTAAATGCACAAACAGTAATATCTCCACATTGCAAGGTGCAATTCTGAAATTTTTTGCTTTTTCCTGCTAATCCTAGCATGATAAAGAAGATTCAAAGAGAGTGAGATGCCAGCTCCTTTCATTCAGTCAGTAGCTTCAAACATTTCTGGTATATGAAAAACATGTTTTTCAATGGCAAAAATCAATGAATATTGTAAATGCACAAACAGTAATATCTCCACATTGCAAGGTGCAATTCGGAAATTCTTTGCTTTTTCCTGCTAATCCTAGCATGATAAAGAAGATTCAAAGAGAGTGAGATGCCAGCTCCTTTCATTCAGTCAGTAGCTTCAAACATTTCTGGTATATGAAAAACATGTTTTTCAATGGCAAAAATCAATGAATATTGTAAATGCACAAACAGTAATATCTCCACATTGCAAGGTGCAATTCGGAAATTCTTTGCTTTTTCCTGCTAATCCTAGCATGATAAAGAAGATTCAAAGAGAGTGAGATGCCAGCTCCTTTCATTCAGTCAGTAGCTTCAAACATTTCTGGTATATGAATAACATGATGTTTTTCAATGGCAAAAATCAATGAATATTGTAAATGCACAAACAGTAATATCTCCACATTGCAAGGTGCAATTCTGAAATTTTTTGCTTTTTCCTGCTAATCCTAGCATGATAAAGAAGATTCAAAGAGAGTGAGATGCCAGCTCCTTTCATTCAGTCAGTAGCTTCAAACATTTCTGGACGTTTTTCAATGGCAAAAATCAATGAATATTGTAAATGCACAAACAGTAATATCTCCACATTGCAAGGTGCAATTCTGAAATTTTTTGCTTTTTCCTGTTAATCCTAGCATGATAAAGAAGATTCAAAGAGAGTGAGATGCCAGCTCCTTTCATTCAGTCAGTAGCTTCAAACATTTCTGGTATATGAAAAACATGTTTTTCAATGGCAAAAATCAATGAATATTGTAAATGCACAAACAGTAATATCTCCACATTGCAAGGTGCAATTCTGAAATTTTTTGCTTTTTCCTGCTAATCCTAGCATGATAAAGAAGATTCAAAGAGAGTGAGATGCCAGCTCCTTTCATTCAGTCAGTAGCTTCAAACATTTCTGGACGTTTTTCAATGGCAAAAATCAATGAATATTGTAAATGCACAAACAGTAATATCTCCACATTGCAAGGTGCAATTCTGAAATTTTTTGCTTTTTCCTGTTAATCCTAGCATGATAAAGAAGATTCAAAGAGAGTGAGATGCCAGCTCCTTTCATTCAGTCAGTAGCTTCAAACATTTCTGGTATATGAAAAACATGTTTTTCAATGGCAAAAATCAATGAATATTGTAAATGCACAAACAGTAATATCTCCACATTGCAAGGTGCAATTCTGAAATTTTTTGCTTTTTCCTGTAGATCCTAGCATGATAAAGAAGATTCAAAGAGAGTGAGATGCCAGCTCCTTTCATTCAGTCAGTAGCTTCAAACATTTCTGGTATATGAAAAACATGTTTTTCAATGGCAAAAATCAATGAATATTGTAAATGCACAAACAGTAATATCTCCACATTGCAAGGTGCAATTCTGAAATTTTTTGCTTTTTCCTGCTAATCCTAGCATGATAAAGAAGATTCAAAGAGAGTGAGATGCCAGCTCCTTTCATTCAGTCAGTAGCTTCAAACATTTCTGGACGTTTTTCAATGGCAAAAATCAATGAATATTGTAAATGCACAAACAGTAATATCTCCACATTGCAAGGTGCAATTCTGAAATTTTTTGCTTTTTCCTGTTAATCCTAGCATGATAAAGAAGATTCAAAGAGAGTGAGATGCCAGCTCCTTTCATTCAGTCAGTAGCTTCAAACATTTCTGGTATATGAAAAACATGTTTTTCAATGGCAAAAATCAATGAATATTGTAAATGCACAAACAGTAATATCTCCACATTGCAAGGTGCAATTCTGAAATTTTTTGCTTTTTCCTGTTAATCCTACCATGATAAAGAAGATTCAAAGAGAGTGAGATGCCAGCTCCTTTCATTCAGTCAGTAGCTTCAAACATTTCTGGTATATGAAAAACATGTTTTTCAATGGCAAAAATCAATGAATATTGTAAATGCACAAACAGTAATATCTCCACATTGCAAGGTGCAATTCTGAAATTTTTTGCTTTTTCCTGCTAATCCTAGCATGATAAAGAAGATTCAAAGAGTGAGATGCCAGCTCCTTTCATTCAGTCAGTAGCTTCAAACATTTCTGGTATATGAAAAACATGTTTTTCAATGGCAAAAATCAATGAATATTGTAAATGCACAAACAGTAATATCTCCACATTGCAAGGTGCAATTCTGAATTTTTTTGCTTTTTCCTGCTAATCCTAGCATGATAAAGAAGATTCAAAGAGAGTGAGATGCCAGCTCCTTTCATTCAGTCAGTAGCTTCAAACATTTCTGGTATATGAAAAACATGTTTTTCAATGGCAAAAATCAATGAATATTGTAAATGCACAAACAGTAATATCTCCACATTGCAAGGTGCAATTCGGAAATTCTTTGCTTTTTCCTGCTAATCCTAGCATGATAAAGAAGATTCAAAGAGAGTGAGATGCCAGCTCCTTTCATTCAGTCAGTAGCTTCAAACATTTCTGGTATATGAATAACATGATGTTTTTCAATGGCAAAAATCAATGAATATTGTAAATGCACAAACAGTAATATCTCCACATTGCAAGGTGCAATTCTGAAATTTTTTGCTTTTTCCTGCTAATCCTAGCATGATAAAGAAGATTCAAAGAGAGTGAGATGCCAGCTCCTTTCATTCAGTCAGTAGCTTCAAACATTTCTGGACGTTTTTCAATGGCAAAAATCAATGAATATTGTAAATGCACAAACAGTAATATCTCCACATTGCAAGGTGCAATTCTGAAATTTTTTGCTTTTTCCTGTTAATCCTAGCATGATAAAGAAGATTCAAAGAGAGTGAGATGCCAGCTCCTTTCATTCAGTCAGTAGCTTCAAACATTTCTGGTATATGAAAAACATGTTTTTCAATGGCAAAAATCAATGAATATTGTAAATGCACAAACAGTAATATCTCCACATTGCAAGGTGCAATTCTGAAATTTTTTGCTTTTTCCTGCTAATCCTAGCATGATAAAGAAGATTCAAAGAGAGTGAGATGCCAGCTCCTTTCATTCAGTCAGTAGCTTCAAACATTTCTGGACGTTTTTCAATGGCAAAAATCAATGAATATTGTAAATGCACAAACAGTAATATCTCCACATTGCAAGGTGCAATTCTGAAATTTTTTGCTTTTTCCTGTTAATCCTAGCATGATAAAGAAGATTCAAAGAGAGTGAGATGCCAGCTCCTTTCATTCAGTCAGTAGCTTCAAACATTTCTGGTATATGAAAAACATGTTTTTCAATGGCAAAAATCAATGAATATTGTAAATGCACAAACAGTAATATCTCCACATTGCAAGGTGCAATTCTGAAATTTTTTGCTTTTTCCTGTAGATCCTAGCATGATAAAGAAGATTCAAAGAGAGTGAGATGCCAGCTCCTTTCATTCAGTCAGTAGCTTCAAACATTTCTGGTATATGAAAAACATGTTTTTCAATGGCAAAAATCAATGAATATTGTAAATGCACAAACAGTAATATCTCCACATTGCAAGGTGCAATTCTGAAATTTTTTGCTTTTTCCTGCTAATCCTAGCATGATAAAGAAGATTCAAAGAGAGTGAGATGCCAGCTCCTTTCATTCAGTCAGTAGCTTCAAACATTTCTGGACGTTTTTCAATGGCAAAAATCAATGAATATTGTAAATGCACAAACAGTAATATCTCCACATTGCAAGGTGCAATTCTGAAATTTTTTGCTTTTTCCTGTTAATCCTAGCATGATAAAGAAGATTCAAAGAGAGTGAGATGCCAGCTCCTTTCATTCAGTCAGTAGCTTCAAACATTTCTGGTATATGAAAAACATGTTTTTCAATGGCAAAAATCAATGAATATTGTAAATGCACAAACAGTAATATCTCCACATTGCAAGGTGCAATTCTGAAATTTTTTGCTTTTTCCTGTTAATCCTAGCATGATAAAGAAGATTCAAAGAGAGTGAGATGCCAGCTCCTTTCATTCAGTCAGTAGCTTCAAACATTTCTGGTATATGAAAAACATGTTTTTCAATGGCAAAAATCAATGAATATTGTAAATGCACAAACAGTAATATCTCCACATTGCAAGGTGCAATTCTGAAATTTTTTGCTTTTTCCTGCTAATCCTAGCATGATAAAGAAGATTCAAAGAGTGAGATGCCAGCTCCTTTCATTCAGTCAGTAGCTTCAAACATTTCTGGTATATGAAAAACATGTTTTTCAATGGCAAAAATCAATGAATATTGTAAATGCACAAACAGTAATATCTCCACATTGCAAGGTGCAATTCTGAATTTTTTTGCTTTTTCCTGCTAATCCTAGCATGATAAAGAAGATTCAAAGAGAGTGAGATGCCAGCTCCTTTCATTCAGTCAGTAGCTTCAAACATTTCTGGTATATGAAAAACATGTTTTTCAATGGCAAAAATCAATGAATATTGTAAATGCACAAACAGTAATATCTCCACATTGCAAGGTGCAATTCGGAAATTCTTTGCTTTTTCCTGCTAATCCTAGCATGATAAAGAAGATTCAAAGAGAGTGAGATGCCAGCTCCTTTCATTCAGTCAGTAGCTTCAAACATTTCTGGTATATGAATAACATGATGTTTTTCAATGGCAAAAATCAATGAATATTGTAAATGCACAAACAGTAATATCTCCACATTGCAAGGTGCAATTCTGAAATTTTTTGCTTTTTCCTGCTAATCCTAGCATGATAAAGAAGATTCAAAGAGAGTGAGATGCCAGCTCCTTTCATTCAGTCAGTAGCTTCAAACATTTCTGGACGTTTTTCAATGGCAAAAATCAATGAATATTGTAAATGCACAAACAGTAATATCTCCACATTGCAAGGTGCAATTCTGAAATTTTTTGCTTTTTCCTGTTAATCCTAGCATGATAA
Source organism: Phyllobates terribilis (assembly GCF_046119375.1). Classification (NCBI taxonomy): domain Eukaryota; kingdom Metazoa; phylum Chordata; class Amphibia; order Anura; family Dendrobatidae; genus Phyllobates; species Phyllobates terribilis. The sequence goes on from NW_027371306.1 coordinate 15,491, forward strand.
AGAAGTTTCAAAGAGAGTGAGATGCCAGCTCCTTTCATTCAGTCAGTAGCTTCAAACATTTCTGGTATATGAAAAACATGTTTTTCAATGGCAAAAATCAATGAATATTGTAAATGCACAAACAGTGATATCTCCACATTGCAAGGTGCAATTCTGAAATTTTTTGCTTTTTCCTGCTAATCCTAGCATGATAAAGAAGATTCAAAGAGAGTGAGATGCCAGCTCCTTTCATTCAGTCAGTAGCTTCAAACATTTCTGGTATATGAAAAACATGTTTTTCAATGGCAAAAATCAATGAATATTGTAAATGCACAAACAGTAATATCTCCACATTGCAAGGTGCAATTCTGAAATTTTTTGCTTTTTCCTGCTAATCCTAGCATGATAAAGAAGATTCAAAGAGAGTGAGATGCCAGCTCCTTTCATTCAGTAAGTAGCTTCAAACATTTCTGGACGTTTTTCAATGGCAAAAATCAATGAATATTGTAAATGCACAAACAGTAATATCTCCACATTGCAAGGTGCAATTCTGAAATTTTTTGCTTTTTCCTGTTAATCCTAGCATGATAAAGAAGATTCAAAGAGAGTGAGATGCCAGCTCCTTTCATTCAGTCAGTAGCTTCAAACATTTCTGGTATATGAAAAACATGTTTTTCAATGGCAAAAATCAATGAATATTGTAAATGCACAAAGAGTAATATCTCCACATTGCAAGGTGCAATTCTGAAATTTTTTGCTTTTTCCTGTTAATCCTAGCATGATAAAGAAGATTCAAAGAGAGTGAGATGCCAGCTCCTTTCATTCAGTCAGTAGCTTCAAACATTTCTGGTATATGAAAAACATGTTTTTCAATGGCAAAAATCAATGAATATTGTAAATGCACAAACAGTAATATCTCCACATTGCAAGGTGCAATTCTGAAATTTTTTGCTTTTTCCTGCTAATCCTAGCATGATAAAGAAGATTCAAAGAGAGTGAGATGCCGGCTCCTTTCATTCAGTCAGTAGCTTCAAACATTTCTGGACGTTTTTCAATGGCAAAAATCAATGAATATTGTAAATGCACAAACAGTAATATCTCCACATTGCAAGGTGCAATTCTGAAATTTTTTGCTTTTTCCTGTTAATCCTAGCATGATAAAGAAGATTCAAAGAGAGTGAGATGCCAGCTCCTTTCATTGTCAGTAGCTTCAAACATTTCTGGTATATGAAAAACATGTTTTTCAATGGCAAAAATCAATGAATATTGTAAATGCACAAACAGTAATATCTCCACATTGCAAGGTGCAATTCAGAAATTTTTTGCTTTTTCCTGTTAATCCTAGCATGATAAAGAAGATTCAAAGAGAGTGAGATGCCAGCTCCTTTCATTCAGTCAGTAGCTTCAAACATTTCTGGTATATGAAAAACATGTTTTTCAATGGCAAAAATCAATGAATATTGTAAATGCACAAACAGTAATATCTCCACATTGCAAGGTGCAATTCTGAAATTTTTTGCTTTTTCCTGCTAATCCTAGCATGATAAAGAAGATTCAAAGAGTGAGATGCCAGCTCCTTTCATTCAGTCAGTAGCTTCAAACATTTCTGGTATATGAAAAACATGTTTTTCAATGGCAAAAATCAATGAATATTGTAAATGCACAAACAGTAATATCTCCACATTGCAAGGTGCAATTCTGAAATTTTTTGCTTTTTCCTGCTAATCCTAGCATGATAAAGAAGATTCAAAGAGAGTGAGATGCCAGCTCCTTTCATTCAGTCAGTAGCTTCAAACATTTCTGGACGTTTTTCAATGGCAAAAATCAATGAATATTGTAAATGCACAAACAGTAATATCTCCACATTGCAAGGTGCAATTCTGAAATTTTTTGCTTTTTCCTGTTAATCCTAGCATGATAAAGAAGATTCAAAGAGAGTGAGATGCCAGCTCCTTTCATTCAGTCAGTAGCTTCAAACATTTCTGGTATATGAAAAACATGTTTTTCAATGGCAAAAATCAATGAATATTGTAAATGCACAAACAGTAATATCTCCACATTGCAAGGTGCAATTCTGAAATTTTTTGCTTTTTCCTGCTAATCCTAGCATGATAAAGAAGATTCAAAGAGAGTGAGATGCCAGCTCCTTTCATTCAGTCAGTAGCTTCAAACATTTCTGGTATATGAAAAACATGTTTTTCAATGGCAAAAATCAATGAATATTGTAAATGCACAAACAGTAATATCTCCACATTGCAAGGTGCAATTCTGAAATTTTTTGCTTTTTCCTGCTAATCCTAGCATGATAAAGAAGATTCAAAGAGTGAGATGCCAGCTCCTTTCATTCAGTCAGTAGCTTCAAACATTTCTGGTATATGAAAAACATGTTTTTCAATGGCAAAAATCAATGAATATTGTAAATGCACAAACAGTAATATCTCCACATTGCAAGGTGCAATTCTGAAATTTTTTGCTTTTTCCTGCTAATCCTAGCATGATAAAGAAGATTCAAAGAGAGTGAGATGCCAGCTCCTTTCATTCAGTCAGTAGCTTCAAACATTTCTGGACGTTTTTCAATGGCAAAAATCAATGAATATTGTAAATGCACAAACAGTAATATCTCCACATTGCAAGGTGCAATTCTGAAATTTTTTGCTTTTTCCTGTTAATCCTAGCATGATAAAGAAGATTCAAAGAGAGTGAGATGCCAGCTCCTTTCATTCAGTCAGTAGCTTCAAACATTTCTGGTATATGAAAAACATGTTTTTCAATGGCAAAAATCAATGAATATTGTAAATGCACAAACAGTAATATTTCCACATTGCAAGGTGCAATTCTGAAATTTTTTGCTTTTTCCTGCTAATCCTAGCATGATAAAGAAGATTCAAAGAGAGTGAGATGCCAGCTCCTTTCATTCAGTCAGTAGCTTCAAACATTTCTGGTATATGAAAAACATGTTTTTCAATGGCAAAAATCAATGAATATTGTAAATGCACAAACAGTAATATCTCCACATTGCAAGGTGCAATTCGGAAATTCTTTGCTTTTTCCTGCTAATCCTAGCATGATAAAGAAGATTCAAAGAGAGTGAGATGCCAGCTCCTTTCATTCAGTCAGTAGCTTCAAACATTTCTGGTATATGAAAAACATGTTTTTCAATGGCAAAAATCAATGAATATTGTAAATGCACAAACAGTAATATCTCCACATTGCAAGGTGCAATTCTGAAATTTTTTGCTTTTTCCTGCTAATCCTAGCATGATAAAGAAGATTCAAAGAGAGTGAGATGCCAGCTCCTTTCATTCAGTCAGTAGCTTCAAACATTTCTGGTATATGAAAAACATGTTTTTCAATGGCAAAAATCAATGAATATTGTAAATGCACAAACAGTAATATCTCCACATTGCAAGGTGCAATTCTGAAATTTTTTGCTTTTTCCTGCTAATCCTAGCATGATAAAGAAGATTCAAAGAGAGTGAGATGCCAGCTCCTTTCATTCAGTCAGTAGCTTCAAAAATTTCTGGTATATGAAAAACATGTTTTTCAATGGCAAAAATCAATGAATATTGTAAATGCACAAACAGTAATATCTCCACATTGCAAGGTGCAATTCGGAAATTTTTTGCTTTTTCCAGCTAATCCTAGCATGATAAAGAAGATTCAAAGAGAGTGAGATGCCAGCTCCTTTCATTCAGTCAGTAGCTTCAAACATTTCTGGTATATGAATAACATGATGTTTTTCAATGGCAAAAATCAATGAATATTGTAAATGCACAAACAGTAATATCTCCACATTGCAAGGTGCAATTCTGAAATTTTTTGCTTTTTCCTGCTAATCCTAGCATGATAAAGAAGATTCAAAGAGAGTGAGATGCCAGCTCCTTTCATTCAGTCAGTAGCTTCAAACATTTCTGGACGTTTTTCAATGGCAAAAATCAATGAATATTGTAAATGCACAAACAGTAATATCTCCACATTGCAAGGTGCAATTCTGAAATTTTTTGCTTTTTCCTGTTAATCCTGGCATGATAAAGAAGATTCAAAGAGAGTGAGATGCCAGCTCCTTTCATTCAGTCAGTAGCTTCAAACATTTCTGGTATATGAAAAACATGTTTTTCAATGGCAAAAATCAATGAATATTGTAAATGCACAAACAGTAATATCTCCACATTGCAAGGTGCAATTCTGAAATTTTTTGCTTTTTCCTGCTAATCCTAGCATGATAAAGAAGATTCAAAGAGAGTGAGATGCCAGCTCCTTTCATTCAGTCAGTAGCTTCAAACATTTCTGGTATATGAAAAACATGTTTTTCAATGGCAAAAATCAATGAATATTGTAAATGCACAAACAGTAATATCTCCACATTGCAAGGTGCAATTCTGAAATTTTTTGCTTTTTCCTGCTAATCCTAGCATGATAAAGAAGATTCAAAGAGAGTGAGATGCCAGCTCCTTTCATTCAGTCAGTAGCTTCAAACATTTCTAGACGTTTTTCAATGGCAAAAATCAATGAATATTGTAAATGCACAAACAGTAATATCTCCACATTGCAAGGTGCAATTCTGAAATTTTTTGCTTTTTCCTGTTAATCCTAGCATGATAAAGAAGATTCAAAGAGAGTGAGATGCCAGCTCCTTTCATTCAGTCAGTAGCTTCAAACATTTCTGGTATATGAAAAACATGTTTTTCAATGGCAAAAATCAATGAATATTGTAAATGCACAAACAGTAATATCTCCACATTGCAAGGTGCAATTCTGAAATTTTTTGCTTTTTCCTGCTAATCCTAGCATGATAAAGAAGATTCAAAGAGAGTGAGATGCCAGCTCCTTTCATTCAGTCAGTAGCTTCAAACATTTCTGGACGTTTTTCAATGGCAAAAATCAATGAATATTGTAAATGCACAAACAGTAATATCTCCACATTGCAAGGTGCAATTCGGAAATTCTTTGCTTTTTCCTGCTAATCCTAGCATGATAAAGAAGATTCAAAGAGAGTGAGATGCCAGCTCCTTTCATTCAGTCAGTAGCTTCAAACATTTCTGGTATATGAAAAACATGTTTTTCAATGGCAAAAATCAATGAATATTGTAAATGCACAAACAGTAATATCTCCACATTGCAAGGTGCAATTCTGAAATTTTTTGCTTTTTCCTGTTAATCCTAGCATGATAAAGAAGATTCAAAGAGAGTGAGATGACAGCTCCTTTCATTCAGTCAGTAGCTTCAAACATTTCTGGTATATGAAAAACATGTTTTTCAATGGCAAAAATCAATGAATATTGTAAATGCACAAACAGTAATATCTCCACATTGCAAGGTGCAATTCTGAAATTTTTTACTTTTTCCTGCTAATCCTAGCATGATAAAGAAGATTCAAAGAGAGTGAGATGCCAGCTCCTTTCATTCAGTCAGTAGCTTCAAACATTTCTGGTATATGAAAAACATGTTTTTCAATGGCAAAAATCAATGAATATTGTAAATGCACAAACAGTAATATCTCCACATTGCAAGGTGCAATTCTGAAATTTTTTGCTTTTTCCTGCTAATCCTAGCATGATAAAGAAGATTCAAAGAGAGTGAGATGCCAGCTCCTTTCATTCAGTCAGTAGCTTCAAACATTTCTGGACGTTTTTCAATGGCAAAAATCAATGAATATTGTAAATGCACAAACAGTAATATCTCCACATTGCAAGGTGCAATTCTGAAATTTTTTGCTTTTTCCTGTTAATCCTAGCATGATAAAGAAGATTCAAAGAGAGTGAGATGCCAGCTCCTTTCATTCAGTCAGTAGCTTCAAACATTTCTGGTATATGAAAAACATGTTTTTCAATGGCAAAAATCAATGAATATTGTAAATGCACAAACAGTAATATCTCCACATTGCAAGGTGCAATTCTGAAATTTTTTGCTTTTTCCTGTTAATCCTAGCATGATAAAGAAGATTCAAAGAGAGTGAGATGCCAGCTCCTTTCATTCAGTCAGTAGCTTCAAACATTTCTGGTATATGAAAAACATGTTTTTCAATGGCAAAAATCAATGAATATTGTAAATGCACAAACAGTAATATCTCCACATTGCAAGGTGCAATTCTGAAATTTTTTGCTTTTTCCTGCTAATCCTAGCATGATAAAGAAGATTCAACGAGTGAGATGCCAGCTCCTTTCATTCAGTCAGTAGCTTCAAACATTTCTGGTATATGAAAAACATGTTTTTCAATGGCAAAAATCAATGAATATTGTAAATGCACAAACAGTAATATCTCCACATTGCAAGGTGCAATTATGAAATTTTTTGCTTTTTCCTGCTAATCCTAGCATGATAAAGAAGATTCAAAGAGAGTGAGATGCCAGCTCCTTTCATTCAGTCAGTAGCTTCAAACATTTCTGGACGTTTTTCAATGGCAAAAATCAATGAATATTGTAAATGCACAAACAGTAATATCTCCACATTGCAAGGTGCAATTCTGAAATTTTTTGCTTTTTCCTGTTAATCCTAGCATGATAAAGAAGATTCAAAGAGAGTGAGATGCCAGCTCCTTTCATTCAGTCAGTAGCTTCAAACATTTCTGGTATATGAAAAACATGTTTTTCAATGGCAAAAATCAATGAATATTGTAAATGCACAAACAGTAATATCTCCACATTGCAAGGTGCAATTCTGAAATTTTTTGCTTTTTCCTGCTAATCCTAGCATGATAAAGAAGATTCAAAGAGAGTGAGATGCCAGCTCCTTTCATTCAGTCAGTAGCTTCAAAAATTTCTGGTATATGAAAAACATGTTTTTCAATGGCAAAAATCAATGAATATTGTAAATGCACAAACAGTAATATCTCCACATTGCAAGGTGCAATTCGGAAATTTTTTGCTTTTTCCAGCTAATCCTAGCATGATAAAGAAGATTCAAAGAGAGTGAGATGCCAGCTCCTTTCATTCAGTCAGTAGCTTCAAACATTTCTGGTATATGAATAACATGATGTTTTTCAATGGCAAAAATCAATGAATATTGTAAATGCACAAACAGTAATATCTCCACATTGCAAGGTGCAATTCTGAAATTTTTTGCTTTTTCCTGCTAATCCTAGCATGATAAAGAAGATTCAAAGAGAGTGAGATGCCAGCTCCTTTCATTCAGTCAGTAGCTTCAAACATTTCTGGACGTTTTTCAATGGCAAAAATCAATGAATATTGTAAATGCACAAACAGTAATATCTCCACATTGCAAGGTGCAATTCTGAAATTTTTTGCTTTTTCCTGTTAATCCTAGCATGATAAAGAAGATTCAAAGAGAGTGAGATGCCAGCTCCTTTCATTCAGTCAGTAGCTTCAAACATTTCTGGTATATGAAAAACATGTTTTTCAATGGCAAAAATCAATGAATATTGTAAATGCACAAACAGTAATATCTCCACATTGCAAGGTGCAATTCTGAAATTTTTTGCTTTTTCCTGCTAATCCTAGCATGATAAAGAAGATTCAAAGAGAGTGAGATGCCAGCTCCTTTCATTCAGTCAGTAGCTTCAAACATTTCTGGTATATGAAAAACATGTTTTTCAATGGCAAAAATCAATGAATATTGTAAATGCACAAACAGTAATATCTCCACATTGCAAGGTGCAATTCTGAAATTTTTTGCTTTTTCCTGCTAATCCTAGCATGATAAAGAAGATTCAAAGAGAGTGAGATGCCAGCTCCTTTCATTCAGTCAGTAGCTTCAAACATTTCTAGACGTTTTTCAATGGCAAAAATCAATGAATATTGTAAATGCACAAACAGTAATATCTCCACATTGCAAGGTGCAATTCTGAAATTTTTTGCTTTTTCCTGTTAATCCTAGCATGATAAAGAAGATTCAAAGAGAGTGAGATGCCAGCTCCTTTCATTCAGTCAGTAGCTTCAAACATTTCTGGTATATGAAAAACATGTTTTTCAATGGCAAAAATCAATGAATATTGTAAATGCACAAACAGTAATATCTCCACATTGCAAGGTGCAATTCTGAAATTTTTTGCTTTTTCCTGCTAATCCTAGCATGATAAAGAAGATTCAAACAGTGAGATGCCAGCTCCTTTCATTCAGTCAGTAGCTTCAAACATTTCTAGTATATGAAAAACATGTTTTTCAATGGCAAAAATCAATGAATATTGTAAATGCACAAACAGTAATATCTCCACATTGCAAGGTGCAATTCTGAAATTTTTTGCTTTTTCCTGCTAATCCTAGCATGATAAAGAAGATTCAAAGAGAGTGAGATGCCAGCTCCTTTCATTCAGTCAGTAGCTTCAAACATTTCTGGACGTTTTTCAATGGCAAAAATCAATGAATATTGTAAATGCACAAACAGTAATATCTCCACATTGCAAGGTGCAATTCTGAAATTTTTTGCTTTTTCCTGTTAATCCTAGCATGATAAAGAAGATTCAAAGAGAGTGAGATGCCAGCTCCTTTCATTCAGTCAGTAGCTTCAAACATTTCTGGTATATGAAAAACATGTTTTTCAATGGCAAAAATCAATGAATATTGTAAATGCACAAACAGTAATATCTCCACATTGCAAGGTGCAATTCTGAAATTTTTTGCTTTTTCCTGCTAATCCTAGCATGATAAAGAAGATTCAAAGAGAGTGAGATGCCAGCTCCTTTCATTCAGTCAGTAGCTTCAAACATTTCTGGTATATGAAAAACATGTTTTTCAATGGCAAAAATCAATGAATATTGTAAATGCACAAACAGTAATATCTCCACATTGCAAGGTGCAATTCTGAAATTTTTTGCTTTTTCCTGCTAATCCTAGCATGATAAAGAAGATTCAAAGAGAGTGAGATGCCAGCTCCTTTCATTCAGTCAGTAGCTTCAAACATTTCTGGACGTTTTTCAATGGCAAAAATCAATGAATATTGTAAATGCACAAACAGTAATATCTCCACATTGTAAGGTGCAATTCTGAAATTTTTTGCTTTTTCCTGTTAATCCTAGCATGATAAAGAAGATTCAAAGAGAGTGAGATGCCAGCTCCTTTCATTCAGTCAGTAGCTTCAAACATTTCTGGTATATGAAAAACATGTTTTTCAATGGCAAAAATCAATGAATATTGTAAATGCACAAACAGTAATATCTCCACATTGCAAGGTGCAATTCTGAAATTTTTTGCTTTTTCCTGCTAATCCTAGCATGATAAAGAAGATTCAAAGAGAGTGAGATGCCAGCTCCTTTCATTCAGTCAGTAGCTTCAAACATTTCTGGTATATGAAAAACATGTTTTTCAATGGCAAAAATCAATGAATATTGTAAATGCACAAACAGTAATATCTCCACATTGCAAGGTGCAATTCGGAAATTTTTTGCTTTTTCCAGCTAATCCTAGCATGATAAAGAAGATTCAAAGAGAGTGAGATGCCAGCTCCTTTCATTCAGTCAGTAGCTTCAAACATTTCTGGTATATGAATAACATGATGTTTTTCAATGGCAAAAATCAATGAATATTGTAAATGCACAAACAGTAATATCTCCACATTGCAAGGTGCAATTCTGAAATTTTTTGCTTTTTCCTGTTAATCCTAGCATGATAAAGAAGATTCAAAGAGAGTGAGATGCCAGCTCCTTTCATTCAGTCAGTAGCTTCAAACATTTCTGGTATATGAAAAACATGTTTTTCAATGGCAAAAATCAATGAATATTGTAAATGCACAAACAGTAATATCTCCACATTGCAAGGTGCAATTCTGAAATTTTTTGCTTTTTCCTGCTAATCCTAGCATGATAAAGAAGATTCAAAGAGAGTGAGATGCCAGCTCCTTTCATTCAGTCAGTAGCTTCAAACATTTCTAGTATATGAAAAACATGTTTTTCAATGGCAAAAATCAATGAATATTGTAAATGCACAAACAGTAATATCTCCACATTGCAAGGTGCAATTCTGAAATTTTTTGCTTTTTCCTGCTAATCCTAGCATGATAAAGAAGATTCAAAGAGAGTGAGATGCCAGCTCCTTTCATTCAGTCAGTAGCTTCAAACATTTCTGGTATATGAATAACATGATGTTTTTCAATGGCAAAAATCAATGAATATTGTAAATGCACAAACAGTAATATCTCCACATTGCAAGGTGCAATTCTGAAATTTTTTGCTTTTTCCTGCTAATCCTAGCATGATAAAGAAGATTCAAAGAGAGTGAGATGCCAGCTCCTTTCATTCAGTCAGTAGCTTCAAACATTTCTGGACGTTTTTCAATGGCAAAAATCAATGAATATTGTAAATGCACAAACAGTAATATCTCCACATTGCAAGGTGCAATTCTGAAATTTTTTGCTTTTTCCTGTTAATCCTAGCATGATAAAGAAGATTCAAAGAGAGTGAGATGCCAGCTCCTTTCATTCAGTCAGTAGCTTCAAACATTTCTGGTATATGAAAAACATGTTTTTCAATGGCAAAAATCAATGAATATTGTAAATGCACAAACAGTAATATCTCCACATTGCAAGGTGCAATTCTGAAATTTTTTGCTTTTTCCTGCTAATCCTAGCATGATAAAGAAGATTCAAAGAGAGTGAGATGCCAGCTCCTTTCATTCAGTCAGTAGCTTCAAACATTTCTGGTATATGAAAAACATGTTTTTCAATGGCAAAAATCAATGAATATTGTAAATGCACAAACAGTAATATCTCCACATTGCAAGGTGCAATTCGGAAATTTTTTGCTTTTTCCAGCTAATCCTAGCATGATAAAGAAGATTCAAAGAGAGTGAGATGCCAGCTCCTTTCATTCAGTCAGTAGCTTCAAACATTTCTGGTATATGAATAACATGATGTTTTTCAATGGCAAAAATCAATGAATATTGTAAATGCACAAACAGTAATATCTCCACATTGCAAGGTGCAATTCTGAAATTTTTTGCTTTTTCCTGTTAATCCTAGCATGATAAAGAAGATTCAAAGAGAGTGAGATGCCAGCTCCTTTCATTCAGTCAGTAGCTTCAAACATTTCTGGTATATGAAAAACATGTTTTTCAATGGCAAAAATCAATGAATATTGTAAATGCACAAACAGTAATATCTCCACATTGCAAGGTGCAATTCTGAAATTTTTTGCTTTTTCCTGCTAATCCTAGCATGATAAAGAAGATTCAAAGAGAGTGAGATGCCAGCTCCTTTCATTCAGTCAGTAGCTTCAAACATTTCTAGTATATGAAAAACATGTTTTTCAATGGCAAAAATCAATGAATATTGTAAATGCACAAACAGTAATATCTCCACATTGCAAGGTGCAATTCTGAAATTTTTTGTTTTTTCCTGCTAATCCTAGCATGATAAAGAAGATTCAAAGAGAGTGAGATGCCAGCTCCTTTCATTCAGTCAGTAGCTTCAAACATTTCTGGTATATGAATAACATGATGTTTTTCAATGGCAAAAATCAATGAATATTGTAAATGCACAAACAGTAATATCTCCACATTGCAAGGTGCAATTCTGAAATTTTTTGCTTTTTCCTGCTAATCCTAGCATGATAAAGAAGATTCAAAGAGAGTGAGATGCCAGCTCCTTTCATTCAGTCAGTAGCTTCAAACATTTCTGGACGTTTTTCAATGGCAAAAATCAATGAATATTGTAAATGCACAAACAGTAATATCTCCACATTGCAAGGTGCAATTCTGAAATTTTTTGCTTTTTCCTGTTAATCCTAGCATGATAAAGAAGATTCAAAGAGAGTGAGATGCCAGCTCCTTTCATTCAGTCAGTAGCTTCAAACATTTCTGGTATATGAAAAACATGTTTTTCAATGGCAAAAATCAATGAATATTGTAAATGCACAAACAGTAATATCTCCACATTGCAAGGTGCAATTCTGAAATTTTTTGCTTTTTCCTGCTAATCCTAGCATGATAAAGAAGATTCAAAGAGAGTGAGATGCCAGCTCCTTTCATTCAGTCAGTAGCTTCAAACATTTCTGGTATATGAAAAACATGTTTTTCAATGGCAAAAATCAATGAATATTGTAAATGCACAAACAGTAATATCTCCACATTGCAAGGTGCAATTCTGAAATTTTTTGCTTTTTCCTGCTAATCCTAGCATGATAAAGAAGATTCAAAGAGAGTGAGATGCCAGCTCCTTTCATTCAGTCAGTAGCTTCAAACATTTCTGGACGTTTTTCAATGGCAAAAATCAATGAATATTGTAAATGCACAAACAGTAATATCTCCACATTGCAAGGTGCAATTCTGAAATTTTTTGCTTTTTCCTGTTAATCCTAGCATGATAAAGAAGATTCAAAGAGAGTGAGATGCCAGCTCCTTTCATTCAGTCAGTAGCTTCAAACATTTCTGGTATATGAAAAACATGTTTTTCAATGGCAAAAATCAATGAATATTGTAAATGCACAAACAGTAATATCTCCACATTGCAAGGTGCAATTCTGAAATTTTTTGCTTTTTCCTGCTAATCCTAGCATGATAAAGAAGATTCAAAGAGTGAGATGCCAGCTCCTTTCATTCAGTCAGTAGCTTCAAACATTTCTGGTATATGAAAAACATGTTTTTCAATGGCAAAAATCAATGAATATTGTAAATGCACAAACAGTAATATCTCAACATTGCAAGGTGCAATTCTGAAATTTTTTGCTTTTTCCTGCTAATCCTAGCATGATAAAGAAGATTCAAGAGAGTGAGATGCCAGCTCCTTTCATTCAGTCAGTAGCTTCAAACATTTCTGGACGTTTTTCAATGGCAAAAATCAATGAATATTGTAAATGCACAAACAGTAATATCTCCACATTGCAAGGTGCAATTCTGAAATTTTTTGCTTTTTCCTGTTAATCCTAGCATGATAAAGAAGATTCAAAGAGAGTGAGATGCCAGCTCCTTTCATTCAGTCAGTAGCTTCAAACATTTCTGGTATATGAAAAACATGTTTTTCAATGGCAAAAATCAATGAATATTGTAAATGCACAAACAGTAATATCTCCACATTGCAAGGTGCAATTCTGAAATTTTTTGCTTTTTCCTGCTAATCCTAGCATGATAAAGAAGATTCAAAGAGAGTGAGATGCCAGCTCCTTTCATTCAGTCAGTAGCTTCAAACATTTCTGGTATATGAAAAACATGTTTTTCAATGGCAAAAATCAATGAATATTGTAAATGCACAAACAGTAATATCTCCACATTGCAAGGTGCAATTCTGAAATTTTTTGCTTTTTCCTGTTAATCCTAGCATGATAAAGAAGATTCAAAGAGAGTGAGATGCCAGCTCCTTTCATTCAGTCAGTAGCTTCAAAC
>NW_027371307.1:0-28728 GCF_046119375.1 Phyllobates terribilis
AGCCACTCTCAGCGTGCTGCAATTGTTTTCCCATGCCGAATCGTCATGAGCAAAAACATTTCAGATCTGCACTGCCCCATAGTATAATATTGGGCTGAGTGCTGTCTGATAAAACATCAGAGAGCACTCTACTATGTCATACAGCAGTGTGAACGAGTTCTTAGAGAACTCCTCAACCAGACATCCACCCACCCTCCAACTAACCTGCCTTAAATAAATGAATCTTCCATAATCAATTGTAAGGGAGAATATCTCTCTATTTACATCTCAAAAACCCTTAGATTAGCCACTGACACAGAATTTAAGAAAACAAATAGTAAGATATTGTATGGTAATTCAATAGTGTATTAAATAATGTTTAAGTGCATTTATAAAATGACCCTAAAAATTCTTTATTAGATGTAGATATTTGAGTCTTAAAAGAAGTAGTAATAAGATCTTATTAATACGTATTTTGTCTCAAACTCTGTTTGCAGTTATGAGGAAATGGAAGGTAAAAGAACAACCTGAATTAAATTAATTGATAAGCGAAAAAAGAGAAAGTGGTCTACGATAATAAAAATCAGACAACTGTTTATGAGCATATCTGGGAAGAATGGACAGGTGTAGAGCAATGCTAGTTATGGGGTGAAGGGTTTTCCTTGTATCCTCCCCTTCAGTTTGGGGGTGCAGGTGGGGTTTGTTTTGATTCAAGGGAGGAGGGATGATGGAATAATATGGAAGGGTTAATATTTGTTCCATTTTGTTTTTCTTAAACAGATGATTGAAGCGTATGGATATTTATTGTATATGAGAGAATATAAATAAATGTTATATGTGAAGTACTATAACTGCATTAAAATAAATGAGATTATTGCAACATATTACTATTTAATAAACTATTTGTAATCTTTAAGAAAAAAAAATAGCAAGGAGGGGAATTTTATATGCATTTGTTGGAAATGTGTTTTTTGAGTATAAATGGTGCAAGATAAAAGATCTTCACCCTGAGGTTTCTGCCCCCATAATCAGTGCAGGAGAGCAAATGCTATGCAAAACCATGAATCTGCAACAACAGTAGTGGATTTTCTGTTTCCCATTTTGCTACAATGAATAATAATGGTACATACCCTCAAAATGGTACTTACCACACTAAAGAAATAGAGGCTACATACACATGCATCTCACTAAATTAGAATATTATCAAAAAGTTTATTTATTTCAGTTATTCAATACAAAAAGTGAAACTCACATATTATATAGAGTCATTACAAGCAGAGTGATCTATTTCAAGTGTTTATTTCTGTTAATGTAGATGATTATGGCTAACAGCCAATGAAAACACAAGCGTCATTATCTCAGTAAATTAGAATACTTTATAATAACAGCTTGAAAAATGTTTTTAAAATCTGAAATGTTGGCCTACTGAAATGTATGTTCAGTAAATGCACTCAATACTTGGTCGGGCTCCTCGTGCATCAATTACTGCATCAATGCGGCAATGTGGCATGGAGGCGATCAGCCTGTGGCACTGCTGAGGTGTTATGAAAGCCCAGGTTGCTTTGATAGCAGCCTTCAGCTCATCTGCATTGTTGGGTCTGGTGTCTCTCATCTTCCTCTAGACAATACCCAATAGATTCTCTATGGGGTTAAGGTCAGGCGAGTTTACTGGCCAATCAAGCACAGTGATACTGTTGGTTTTAAACCAGGTATTGGTACTTTTGGCAGTGTGGACAGGTGCCAAGTCCTGCTGGAGAATGAAATTTCCATCTCCAAAAAGCTTGTTAGCAGAGGGAAGCATGAAGTGCTCTAAAATTTCCTGGTAGACGGCTGCGCTGACTTTGGCCTGGAAAAAACACAATGGACCTACACCAGCAGATGACATGACTCCCCAAACCATCACTGATTGTGGAAACTTCACACTAGACCTCAAGCAGCTTGGATTGTGGCCTCTCCACTCTTCCTCCAGACTCTGGGACCTTGATTTCCAAATGAAAATTGGAACTCTGGGACCTTGTGGGGTGTGTCAATGACTGCCTTCTGGACATCTGTCAAGTCAGAAGTCTTCCCCATGATTGTGGAGCCTACTGAAACAGACTAAGGGACTTTTTAAATGCTTAGGAAGCCTTTGGAGGTGTTTTTTGTTAATTATTCTAATTTACTGAGACAATGACTTTTGTGTTTTCATTGGCTGTAAGCCATAGTCATCAACATTAACAGAAATAAACACTTGAAATAGAAAGGGTGCTTCTACTCAATACTGAGCCAAGGGTCTGAATTCTTATGACCATGTGATATTTCAGGGGTTTTTTTTAATAAATTTGCAAAAATTTCTACATTTCTGTTTTTTTTCAGTCAAGATGGGATGCAGAGTGTACTCTAATGAGAAAAAAATGAATTTTTTAGAATTTACCAAATGGCTGCAATGAAACAAAGAGTGAAAAATTTAAAGGGGTCTGAATACTTTCTGTACCCACTGTATGCCCACATACTGTCCCTCTCCAAAATATTCCCCTGTACATTGCCCGATTGAATGAAGGAGCCCCCACCACAATTGTGCCCCCTTTGACAATTGTCACCCTCATTATGTGCCCTCACTGTAACATTAGCCCCTTCCTTCCTCATCCACAATGATATAATTAATTTAATCTTTGGCTCCTTGACTTACTATTGGCTGTGCCATCTCTTCTCCTCTGAGGTGTTTGGGTGCCGACAATAGTGTGATGACGTCAGCAGCGTGCCGAGCAGCAGCATGTCGAGGCTGGGACTGACGAGCGCTGTTTTACCCTAGTCCCGATGACAGTGTTCAAATATGTTTGCGTCTGAAACATTTGAATATAAGAAGATGGGAGCTCCATATCCTGGACGGCTCCATGGGCTGCAGCAAAACTTTGGTGGGCTGCATGCGGTACATGAGCTGTTTGTTGTGCAGGTCTGTTCTAAAACAACACTACATTGTATAACACCTGCACCAGATTGTGCAGTTACCTCAGCCCCGAGCCTACCGGCAGTCACAGTCGGACTCCCTATAGAGAAGGTAGAGAGGATTTATTACCATCTCTGGCTTTTCAATTACTGTGATAGATGTTAGAAATGCATTGGGGAAATATTGGCTCATTTTGAAGCAAGACCTAGTCCTTTCCAAATGTACTACACCAGTCCCTTCCACCACCTATAGAAGGGCGATGAACCTGAGGGACTTGCTGGTACATAGTTACCATAAAGATCCGGGACCAGAGAAAGCCTTCAGCTCAAAAGGCCCCAGATGGGGCTTCTATCCATGCAAGAACTGTGCGGCCTGTGTAAATCTGGTGCGGTGTACATCCTTCCCATCAAGTGATGGTCATAAGGAGTTTCAAATCACACAGCATACATCTTGCAATACAGAAGGCGTAATCAACCACGCCTTGTGTCCATGTGGCCTCATCTATGTGGCTCTTACTTTTCGCCAACTGAGAGTGCGTGTGAGGGAGCACGTGCAAGATATTAAGAATGCATCAGAATCTCTTGCCGATACTGTATTGAAGCCTATCCCAAGGCATTTCAAGTTAAAACATGGGTGTGATGCTAGCCTCCTCCAAATTCGGGGTATTGACCGGATATTAATTGACTGGGGGGGGGGGATTGGAGAAAGACCGTTGGTGGATTATGAAAATTGATTGCATATGCCCCAAAGGCCTCAACGAGGTCCTCAGTTTTGTCCCTTTGTTGTAATGTGCTATTGTGTTTAGGTTTTACTTATGTTTTATGCTGTTTATAACTTCTCACTTTTTTATTTACATGCAGGGTATCCAGTATTTTTGTACACTCTACTGTGAGACAGATGCTGGACCACCACTCACTTGGAGGATCTTCTTCTCCCTTCCCTCCCTCCCTTTTTCTGCCCCCCTCGGGGACCGGGTGCCTGATCGTCCTTGCGGGCCAGCGCTCCACGCGTCTCCCTTTTTATGGATATGTACTCACCTTTCAGCAGCATCCCGCCCTGCTGCTCTCTCTTTTTCGGACCTGTCTATTTCCTGTGCGGTGTGCCACTAATTGATTCCATCCGCTATAAGCATTTTTTATAAAACATTTTACTCACTATTGTTATTCATCGGCTTTTACTCTTTGTTTATTGTTGCTTTAAATCTGTGATTTTGGATGCACAAAAAAGGGCACTTTAAGATGCACTTCCTGTGTCACACTGACACGTCAGTATTCCTATCACTTGTATATTTTTTATTTTATTTTTTCGATTCCTCTTGCCCATTGTGGCTTATAATTTTCTGATTTTTTTATTGTACATTTTCCATTATACTGATGTCAGTAGCTATGTTACTATATAACACATGTCTATGCTCACTCGTATGTGAAGGGCACACATACATTTGTATTGTGACATTAACTATCTCTTCATACTATTGTTATTTATTATATTTATTTTACCTGTGATTGGTCTCACTTGTAGTGATGGGCGAGCGTGGTTTGTTAACCCTTTCGGCGAGCATGCTCGGGTGCTCGCCCAGTATCTTCAGCGTGCTGAGGTGTTATGTTTGAGTTATTGTGTGTGCATGATTTGCGACTGACAGCTTTAATACATGTGAGGAAAGCCTAACAAACAGGCATTCCTCACATGTGTTAAAGCTGTCAAACAGTCGCAAATCATGCACACACAGTGACTCAAACATGATATTCAAGTACACTGAAGATGCTCGGAAAACACCCGAGCATGCTCATAAATCTCGAGTAACGAACGTGCTCGCTCATCACTACTCACTAGTGTAACACTTTCACGTAACATATGTGGTTTTTCACGTTGCTGTGATTCTGGTTGCCATTGGATGCATCCGACATCTGCACCACATGGGCTTGGTCACGAAATAATAATAAAAAATATTCACACAATTCGTGCACTCTCTGTTTATTATTGTTTCCATGTTTTCATTCACTTGTCACATCTTCATTTTTTCTTCCTTTTCCCTTTCCCTTCCCTCCCCTCTTTTTTACCATCATTAGTTTTGCACATTTATGCACAATTTATAACTTTGTTCTGTTGATACTCATGGTATTCCCATATTCTCTGTACCATATTGAGTACATATTATATTATATTGTCTCATGACTCTCTCTATATATACTCCTTTATATTTAATAATGATACTTTGGGTATTACTTGGTGGACATTATACTTTATACACATATGTTGTATATAATTCTCACAATATGATGTCTATTCCTGATTGTGTGTTTTCATATATTATTTTCCCTCTTTTATCTACATCTTTGTATCTTTGTGTATTTATATATATATATATATATATATATATATATATATATATAGTGGTCCAAAAGTAGGTGGACAGAAAATAATAACATTTATTTTGATTTATATATAAAATTATATTTACTAACACAAGCATAACATTGACAATTACATTTTATTCTGAACAATAACACAAAAGCCCTTAAATGTTATCAATGCAGGGGCTCAAACTGTTTTCCATTACAATTTGCACAGCTTTGAAGTCGCCTCTTGCGCTTCAACAAACTTTTTTGCACAAGTCTCTTTGGGTATTAATTTCTTGAAGTGCATCTCTTATGTCATTTTTCAAGTCACTGACACTTTTTGGTTTTCGACTATAAATTTTGTCCTTGAGTACTCCCCAAAAGAAAAAATCCATTGGGGTCAAGTCTGGTGAACGTACCGGCCAATCAAGTGGGCCTCTTCGGCCAATCCATTTATTAGGAAATGTTTCATCAGGATACTCGCGGATTACTCTTGAATAATGTGGAGGGGCCCCAACTTGTTGAAAATAGACTTTTTTTTTCAAAGAGTCTGTGAGGTATGAAAAGTGGAATCTGATAGGTTGCTAAGGGCAACTGAGCCAGTTTTACTTTACACCATGTTTGATAAATCTCCCCCTTCATAACCTTATTACACTTTCTGTCCACCTACTTTCGGACCACCCTGTATATATATATATATATATATATATATATATATATATATATATAATATAACCGGGGATGCATCCCTCTGTCTGAAGCCTCGATAGACTGCGCATGCGCGACGCACAGTCTGGCTTCAGACAGAATCATGCATCCAGCCGTTACAGGTAAGAGGAGGTGTATGGCGCCGGAGATCGCGGGATGCGTAGACACTGAACGCATACCGCGTTCTCCGGCGCCATACTTGCATACTTACCTGACCGGGAGGAGCGTTGCCACGGCACCTCTCTTCTGGCCGGAGACCGGGGGCAGGAGTGAGGCGTTGGATCGGCGCGTGCACATAGCGCTATCCTTTGCCATTTTACTGAAGACACATTTACAGTGTGTCTTCAGCAAAATGGCGCCGGACAGCGCAGTGCCCCGGCGCCGGTCTCCGCCCCCGGCCTCCGGCAGAAGAGGACGCAGCAGCGCTGGAGCACAGAGATCAAAGGTGAGTATAACTCTTTATTTTTTTTTGTATGTGTGTACAGTGTGAAATGGATGAGGGGGCCACACATATCAGGATTGTGGGGTGAGGGGACCATGCATATACCAGGATTGTGGGGTGAGGGGTATCACGCATACCAGGATTGGGGATGAGGGGAGCCACGCATACCGGGATTGGGGATGAGGGGTGCCACGCATACCGGGATTGGGGATGAGGGGTGTCACGCATACCGGGATTGGGGATGAGGGGTGCCACGCATACCGGGATTGGGGATGAGGGTTGCCACGCATACCGGGATTGGGAATGAGGGGTGCCACGCATGCCGGGATTGGGGATGAGGGGTGCCACGCATACCGGAATTCGGATGAGGGGCCATGCATACCAGGATAGGGATGAGGAGTGCCATGCATGCCAGGATAGGATGGTGCGGACAGGATGGGGGCAGCACAAATACCAGGAGGGGGGCAGCACATACCACACATACCAGCATGGGAGACCATATACCAATAAAAATGCTCGCCACCTGG
Source organism: Phyllobates terribilis (assembly GCF_046119375.1). Classification (NCBI taxonomy): domain Eukaryota; kingdom Metazoa; phylum Chordata; class Amphibia; order Anura; family Dendrobatidae; genus Phyllobates; species Phyllobates terribilis. Next base: position 6,922 of record NW_027371307.1, read on the forward strand.
GCATAGAACGGCTTCAATAGCTAGTATACATATATACATAGAAAGTCATGATTAACTTACACCAGGTATGGGCCGGTAATGTTCTCCGCAATTTCTTTCTCTCCCTCTAAGTATGTCTGCATCTCTTGGCATCCTGATGATTGTGCACATTCTGCCAGCTGGCAAGAAGCACCTGGTTGCCATGAATACGTGTCCCTATGACGCGGCACTTCGGGCCCTCCTTACTGACGTGTTAGCGGGAGGCGGGCACCTGCTGCGTTGGACACTGACTCCCTGGCTTCCGGCGCTGGCTTCCGCCACTGGAAGCGTCGCTGTACCCCCGCTACACGTGCCAAAATACTTTGGATATATATACCCCCTGCCTGTCACCCATACACAATCGCCCCCTGGAGAAGCAGGACTTGAAACGCGCGTCAGGGCTGCTTTCATGCCATCTACAGGTTGTAACTAGGCTGTACTCTCATTTTATGTGGGACCATAACTTTCTATATGTGTCACTGTGTATTACTCTCACTAGAAGATATACTTATGTTGTGACATCTGTGTCATAGGCATGATTCTTCTCCTTATTTGGATATTAGCAACTTGTACTGTATAACTAGTTCCTGCTGTGCACTCGTACTTTATATGCTTTACTTGTGATCTGGACTCTGATACATTCTTTTCCAGTTGCTCTATGTCTTATCCCTAATTTAATGTATCATTAACCTTTGTGCATGGGATGCAGTAAGTATGTTAATGAATCAATTGAACGTATTTATTGATTTTTCTCTGCCTCCCTTGGGACGAATCATGCCTTAATAACACTTGTTGATTATTCCTTCTTTATAGACACTTAACTGTATGTATATATATATATATATATATTATATATATATATATAAAAAGTTATAGATATATATTTTTACATTATGAAATGGTATTCCTACTTATGGAGGGAATTGGATTGTAATGTATTCCCAATTAAACACCTGAGATTGGGAAGGAGGTGGAGACCTGTTGAGGGTTCCTCCTCTGACCTATTAATCTCACTCCATGGATGAACCTAGGAATAGGGAATTCCATGGAAGGGTGTTTGGGTTATGTAATAAATATTATCCCTCAGTTCATTGAGGCTGAGTGCCCACGTAGCGTTTTTCAAGCGTTTATGCTGCGGAATTTCCGCAGCATAAACGCTTGTTAAACGCTAGGTAATCCGCCCCCCATGGTCCCCAAGGGGATTCCGCATGTTCTATGCACATGCTGCGGATTTTTCCGCAGCGTTTATGCTGCGTACAAAAATCCGCAGCATGTCATTTAATTTTGCGGAAGCGCAGCGGAACTCCCGCCATTGACTTGCATTGAACTGCATAGAAACCGCGACTGTACATTTGTACAAGCGGATTCTATGCGTCTCTATGTGCGGATGGTACCCAGTTCTGGAGGAGAGGAGACTCTCCTCCAGACCTGGGTACCATTGTACCTGTAAAAAAAGAATAAAATAACAAATAAAGTTATATTCACCTGTCCGGCGTCTTCTCTCTGAATGCCGGCATCGCTTGAGGACCTGCGGTGACGTCACAGTCATGTGACCGCAGGCCCTTCACCGCTCTGTCTCGCGATATGCTGACAGCCGGGAACCAGCCAGGAAGCAGCGCTGCAGCCACACCGGGGCCTCGGGGGTGAGTATAGCTTTATTTGTTTTAATTTTTACGGTTCACACTATATAAATCCATGCTGTTTGCATGGATTTATACAGTGTGACCTAGTTGTCAAGCACTTTCCAAGTGATGCTAATCGCCTGGAAAGCGCTTGTCAATCTGCATGCGGAAACGCATGTGAATCCGCATGTGGATCCGCATGTATTCTGCAGGAAAAACGCATGCACAATCTGCATGTACAATCTGCATGCGTTTTTTCTGCCAGGGAGATGCAAAAATGCTGCAGAAATTTTCTGCTTCATTTCTGCATCGTGGGCACATAGCCTTATGGACACAGGAATCACTATTTGAATACTGTCATTGCAATGCAAATATATTGGGAAACTGCTAACAGAATGTTGTCCCTAATAATGAGAAATAGTGCGCTTTTATTATAAATAGGGGATAAGAGAAATCATTAAAGCACATACGTTGTTTACATTTGAAGAAAAGCTTTTGGTGGGGCTTGCCAATTTAAAAGATGGCGATTGTAGCAATAGAAGTGTAATGCGCATGCCCGGTGACGTCACGAAGCGGGCGGACCAGGTTTGCCCCGATCATGTGACGAGATAATGGGGATTTCCTGGGAGACATGCGCAGATGGGATTTTGAGACGCCGAGGACAGCGTGGAGGAAGTAAGAAACGTGGTCATGCATGATTGCTGCAGTGTGAGTCGCAACCTCAAATATATTATGATTTATAATGTACACCTGGCACTGATAAATACTAATCAAAGCACTTATCACTTTATGAGAGTTATGGATACTGTAATTGATGATAATAATATATCTGCCTAAAATTTTATCACTATGTATGTAACTGAATAATATTTTGTGATATGCACTACTGCACTTTTCTTATGTAATCATGGTTTTGTATCAATTAATTATAATTATGGAATCACTGTTTGTAACTATATATATTGCACTATATGCACTTGAACTCTGCTTGAGAAAGATTCTGTGAACCGAAACGTTGCCTTTGGGCTCATTAAAGTCCATTTTTCTATAATATTTTTGGAGTGCTGCCTCTTGATATTCTTTCTTTCTATATATATATATATATATATATATATACTGTATATATATATATATATATATATATATATATATATATACATAAATGTATACACAGGGTGGGCCATTTATATGGATTCACCTAAATTAAATGGGAATGGTTGGTGACATCAACTTCCTGTTTGTGGCACATTAGTATATGGGAGGGGGAAAACGTTTCCAGATGGATGGTGACCATGGTGGCCATTTTGAAGTCGGCCATTTTGAATCTAACTTTATTTTTTTCAATGGGAAGAGGGTCATGTGACACATCAAACTTATTGACAATTTCATAAGAAAAACAATGGTGTGCTTGGTTTTAACGTAACTTTATTCTTTCATGAGTTTTTTACAAGTTTATGACCACTTATAAAATGTGTTCAAAGTGCTGCCCATTGTGTTGGATTGTCAATGCAACCCTCTTCTCCCACTCTTGACACACTGATAGCAACAACGCAGAAGAAATGCTAGCACAGGCTTCCAGTATCCGTTTTTTCAGATGTTGCACATCTCATATCTTCACAGCATAGACAATTGCCTTCAGATGACCCCAAAGATAAAAGTCTAAGGGGGTCAGATCGGGAGACCTTGGTGGCCATTCAACTAGCCCACGACGACCAATCCACTTTCCAGGAAACAGTTCATGTAGGAATGCTCTGATCTGACACCCATAATGTGATCGTGCACCATCTTGTTGGAAAAACTCAGGGAACGTGCCATCTTCAGTGCATAAAGAGGGCAACACATCTACATGTAGCAGTTTCAGATATCCAGTGGCATTGAGGTTTCCATTGATGAAGAATGGCCCCACTATCTTTGTACTCCATATACCACACCATACCATAAAGATACGAGATGTGCAGCAACTGAAACAATGGATACTGGAAGCCTGTGCTAGCATTTCTTCTGCGGCATTGCTGTCAGTGTGTCAAGAGTGGGAGAAAAGGGTTGCATTGACAATCCAACACAATGGGCAGCACTTTGAACACATTTTATAAGTGATCATAAACTTGTAAAAAACTCATGAAAGAATAAAGTTACGTTAAAACCAAGCACACTATTGTTTTTCTTATGAAGTTCTCAATAAGTTTGATGTTTCACATTACCCTCTTCCCATTGAAAAAAATAAAGTTGGACCCAAAATGGCCGACTTCTAAATGGCCGCTATGGTCACCACCCATCTGGAAAAGTTTTCCCCCTCCCATATACTAATGGGCCACAAACAGGAAGTTGATATCACTTAGGTGTATCCATATAAATGGCCCACCCTATATATATATATATATATATATATATATATATATACAGTGCTGGCCAAAAGTATTGGCACCCCTGCAATTCTGTCAGATAATACTCAGTTTCTTCCTGAAAATGATTGCAATCACAAATTCTTTGGTATTATTCTCTTCATTTAATTTGTCTTCAATGAAAAAAACACAAAAAGAATTGTCCTAAAGCCAAATTGTATATAATTCCACACCAAACCTAAAAAAGGGGGTGGACAAAAGTATTGGCACCCTTTGAAAAATCATGTGATGCTTCTCTAATTCGTGTAATTAACAGCACCTGTAACTTACCTGTGGCACCTAACAGGTGTTGGCAATAACTAAATCACACTTGCAGCCAGTTAACATGGATTAAAGTTGACTCAACCTCTGTCCTGTGTCCTTGTGTGTACCACATTGAGCATGGAGAAAAGAAAGAAGACCAAAGAACTGTCTGAGGACTTGAGAAACCAAATTGTGAGGAAGCATGAGCAATCTCAAGGCTACAAGTCCATCTCCAAAGACCTGATTGTTCCTGTGTCTTCCGTGCATAGTGTCATCAAGAAGTTTAAAACCCATGGCACTGTGGCTAACTTCCCTAGATGTGGACGGAAAAGAAAAATTGACGAGAGATTTCAACGCAAGATTGTGCGGATGGTGGATAAAGAACCTCGACTAACATCCAAACAAGTTCAAGCTGCCCTGCAGTCCGAGGGTGCAACAGTGTCAACCCGTACTATCCGTCGACATCTGAATGAAAAAGGACTGTATGGTAGGATACCCAGGAAGACCCCGCTTCTTACCCCGAGACATAAAAAAGCCAGGCTGGAGTTTGCCAAAACTTACCTGAGAAAGCCTAAAACGTTTTGGAAGAATGTTCTCTGGTCAGATGAGACAAAAGTAGAGCTTTTTGGGAAAAACCATCAACATAGAGTGTACAGGAAAAAAAAAGAGGCATTCAAAGAAAAGAACACTGTCCCTACAGTCAAACATGGCGGAGGTTCCCTGATGTTTTGGGGTCGCTTTGCTGCCTCTGGCACTGGACTGCTTGACCGTGTGCATGGCATTATGAAGTCTGAAGACTACCAACAAATTTTGCAGCATAATGTAGGGCCCAGTGTGAGAAAGCTGGGTCTCCCTCAGAGGTCATGGGTCTTCCAGCAGGACAATGACCCAAAACACACTTCCAAAAGCACTATAAAATGGTTTGAGAGAAAACACTGGAGACTTCTATGGTGGCCAGCAATGAGTCCAGACCTGAATCCCATAGAACACCTGTGGAGAGATCTCAAAATGGAGAACCTCCCATGAGAAAGATGCTTTTATAGTGAAGTAGACTGACGGACAGGTCTGGTCACTGCTCCTCCACCAGCAGCCATATTATAGACTAGAGAGCTGGGCAGTCTGTAAGGAAAGCTGCAGTAACAAGAGCAGGAGGAGAATCTGACATACCTACAGTATATCATAGTAAATGCCACAAAATCATGTCCCCAACACATCTGTTAAAGTAAAGATAAAATGGTCAACCTCATTAACTAATTCTGCAGCCAGCAATAGACAGCGCAACACAAAGACTATAGGAGGCAAACGACTCAATTTTATTTTAATGAAACCATATTGCAATTTTTTTTATCCATTCAAGCAAGAAAAAAATCAAATGTTTCAAAAGTTAAGACAACCCCTGTGTAAAATCATTGAAATAAAGAGCAAAAAAAACAGGAAAAAATAAATAAAAAAACAATGACTATCCAAATTGCATTTACAAGCCCCATCCCTAACAAAAAACCATGTAACTAATATATAAAAATAACACAAGCACAGAAATCCTTTATTTACTACAGATATTACCAGAAAAAAAATAAAATAATATTAAAATATTGTAAAATTTAGACTCGATGTTTCACAAAAAAATATTTAAATATCCAAACATTACAATTTTTTACAGTTTTTTAAACCATATGTATGAAAATAAGAAAAAAATGTGCCTTGGCAAGAATGGGGAAAAATGGCCTGATCATGTAGGGGTTTAACAAAGTACTGAATATATACATATATATAAATGGACTGGGGAACAGTTCTACAACCCTCCAGCTTCAGATCTTGCTCATGTATCACATCCTCCACCTGTCAGATTTAAAAGATGTGTAACTTGTGTAAAGTGACAACATTGCCCTGATCTGTAAGTGTGGGCATGAGAAGCTACATGTCATGGTGCTCCCTGTGGTAAGCTGATGTATAGTATTACCTGTGCCCTTGGTGGTCTTCTGCCCTTCTTCTTCTTTCTTGATTGAAGAGCTTTCATGTGATGAGCCAAAGATTTGTCTTCTCCTCTTGGCTCCACTTCTTCTAGCTAGGACCTCCTGATGACATTCCTGTTCTTCTTTCTGGCCTTGGTGATCAATCTTCTGAGAGACGATCTCCAACTCTGAGCCATTTCTCTTCTCTCCTCTCCTATGGCTCTTCTTGATGGACGGCTTCTCATCATCCGATGAGTCCAAAACATTTCTTCTCCTTTTCTTCCCTCTCATCCTAAAGTCCTCCTCTTTAATCTCCATAATGTCGCTTTGCTGAAGGCAGCTCCTCCTCATCCGCATGCAAGCCAACCGCAACTCTCCAACTGCCAACCGGCAACATTCCAATGTGCTCACTGGTCATGTGATAGGAATTGACCATAAGCAGTCATATATATGAGTTATCAGATATTGGTGTTTTTCTATTTTATTCTCATCATATCACATAGTATTAGGCCAAGCTCACAGATAGAGGTTTATTTTAGCTTTTCTGCTGCCTTTTTTCCTATAGAAAGACTCAAATATCCAGATCTTTTTCACATTTTCAGGTTAAGACTTGAATATACTTTGCAGCAATCTCGATAGTAATATTTACACGTAATGACAACTATAGGTTTCTAAAGAATAATTTCTAGTTACTATAATGGCTTCTTAGAAAACCCACATGTGTGAGTTTGCTGTTTTGCAGAACGCTCTTTGCCACCATTTTCCTTCTGACGCTGTTTTGCAGCATTTAGGGGATGTGCACACGGTTATTATTTGTAGAGGAAAAGAAATACTAGAGTGTTGGCGGGTAAAATGCTGCCTAAAATATGTGCAAAAACGCTTCAAGAATTGACATGCAGAAGATATGAAACTTCTTCAAATCTGCAAGGAAAAAATAAGCAGAATGTACATGAGATTCCATAAATCTCATTGACTTTGCTAGTACATTAAAACACTGCGTTTTTTCATGCAAAGAACGTGCGGAAATAACTTTTGAAAATACGGCAAAAATGCAACATGTGAACATGCCCTTGGCTTCTAGTCCATCAAAAATAGTGTAAGTCTGAACTTGAGATGCCGCTGTGGATACTCATTCTGGTGTTAATACTATAGGAAATGACAAGGCAATGATCGCGCTTTTTATTAGTGTAAATAGGGAAATACAGCCCTCCTAGACCGGACACAAGGATTTTATTTGCCAATAGTAATAATATTGGTGGGTTATATTTTTTACACTATACTACATACTTTTTTCACATATAACTATTTTCCTGTGATAAATTGTATTATCAATATATGGACTGGAGTTATTTGTAATTTAATTCCATATTTGGTGCACACAGATTGTTCTTTCTGCTGAATTCTAGATTAGTCATTGCTAGTGTCTCGGCATATTAGCATGTTTTTGTAATTTTTTGCTAAACCCTAATGAGGATTATTTGCTTATACTTGATATTCGCTTCTCAATAGTATTCGCTTATTCACTATATTCTAGATTATACATTTTGTCTTAGATGTATATTGGAAGTTCTTCATATTTTTTTCTTATGTCACATTATTATTTTTCACAGTGAATGTTTGATAAAGATCATGTTGACGCTTTTGTATTATACATTTTACTTTGACTTAAAAATAATACTTAGTACAATTTTAATGGAAACAATTTGCTTCAATAACACAGACCCTTATTAAATGACCCAGCATGCCACTTCTGGCCTGAGCTTTCAATGTAGAATTACATATTTGCTGTGTAACTAAATAGCTGTAATGCATAGAATAATTGGGCTTACTACAGAAGGGATAGATGCTCTTCTAGTGAAGCTTCATGATGTCCATTGCTCCAGAGTAGACGACCTTCTCTATGAACACTAAATGCCTGTAAGGCACAGTGTGATTATGGGGTGGGAATGCTTTAGGACATTTCTTTAGGATACAATGACATTGGTGGCAGACTGGTATCTGGTGTCACCACTAAAGGACGGCAGAAGTAATTCAGGCACATACTGGTGACAGTTTAGGATAATGTTACTGAAAAGAGGCAACAAGCTTACTGGTCACAGAGTCTCCGAGACGCCAACATGCTTCATAACTACAAATACTCTTAAATAGGGGAACAGCTTCACCACAGATAGATGACTGGCAAAAACATTTACGCTGGGCTTCCACTTTCCAAACTTTACACCACCTGCTGGAAGGCTCCTCCGCAGTATCTCAAGCTGTCTCGGTGTCCGTCCTCTTACAGAACAGCACTCACACGTTCAAGCAGTTATATGACCAGGTTTCACAAAGCAAACTGTAAAAATACTATTAATCAGATCTCGGACCAGATGGGGCTGATGTACGTACTCTGAAAATTCACATCAGGATGGCTGTGCAATCCTGATGTTAAGAGGAGCGTTTTATCCTTATTTTAATGTGATAAAGGAAAAGTTTCACAAAGGATTATACAGCCATCCTTATGCATATGCTGACAAGTACACCAGCCTCATCTGGGCTAACAGATTTGCATAATAATATATAATACTATAAGCAGTATGTATTGTAAAATCAGTGCTTGGATGTGGCATGAGGCATTGGAGGAGCTCAAGGACCCTGAAGGTGGCTGAATCCTGGTATCTAGACAGCTTCTCAGCAGCACTCACAAGCTCCATGGGAAACAAGTTGTAAGCGCTGTCCTCCTTGTTTGGGAGAACAGTCAACTCTGACAGACAGAATGGTGGCTGACCTAGGCAACAAGCAAATTCTAGAATTCAAAATACCTCCTCTCATGAGAAATGAAGAGAATTTTTAAAAAGGGGTTATTTGCAAAGTTCCCTATTTTTACAAGCACTTTGCAATTTTACCCAATTAAGAAATTGCGTATAGCCTTTTAATAATGTAATTAATCTGACTGATGTAAAAAACTATCCTTTTATAGACAGCACATTAAATATAAAATACAGGTGGATACAATTCTGTTACCATATACTGTGAATATAACTAGTGCCATGAACTGCCCATATGGGTAATGCCATTCAACTGTGCCATATAGTTGCCATATGTACAATATAGGAGCTATAAGAAATGTGCACTTTGAACTTCTGAATTCCAGCACCATGCGGAGCCTACACATGTATCGGTATAATGTGCCATAATGACTATTGTCATACCTGGGTTTATAATATTGGTGGTGAATATATTCTTATGGGCTCTGTATGACATTACTGACATGGGCAGCATTTGCCACTAATGATGGAGCACTGCATGACACTTTATGTTGGCGTTTTGTCCTATTATCTTGGGATAATCTTATTTTTCTGATCACTGTATATTACTAATATTCTGGATACTATACTTTTGGAATCATCTTCTAGTTGTAGCTCTGAAACTTGGGATAAAAGTGACTCTGTAAATGTCAGATTGACATTTTCTAGAATTGAAGAGCATTGTGGTAAGTATGAGAATGTACCAGGCAATAGATGTGTGTAATGCAATGCACATACCGCAGCCTCATGCTGAACCCCTCACCGCAGATTCATGAGTGTGAATGGCCCAAAGGCCAGACCGAAATCCCATTGAGGATCTGTGGCAAGACTTGAAATTGCTGTTCACAGACGTCTCCATCCAATCTCACTGAGATAGAGCATTTACAAAGAAGAATGGGAGAAAATGTCACCTCTAGATGCAAAGCTGGTAGAGACATACCTGAAAAGACTTGCAGCAGTAATTGCAGCGAAAGGTGGTCCTACAGACTATTTACTCCGGAGGGATAAATACAAATGCAAGTCACAGTTATCAGATTTATATTTTCTCAATATATAGAAAACCTTGTAGAATTTACTTTACACTTCACACATACAGTGGTGTGAAAAAGTGTTTGCCCCCTTCCTGATTTCTTATTCTTTTGCATCTTTGTCACACTTAAATGTTTCAGGTTAGTAATGGGGGTGTCTTATAGACGCCCATCATTACTAACCTGGGCTTCATGGCAGCTGGCGCTGACATGAAAACCAACCCTATTACCCCCTGCCACCGCACCAGGGCAGCGTGGAAGAGCGAGGCTAAGTGCCAGAATTGGCGCATCCTATGGATGCGCCATTTCTGGGGTGGCTGACGGCTGGTGTTTCTAGCCTGGGAGGGGGCCAATATTCATGGCACCCTTCCTGGGCTATTAGTATCAGCCCCCAGCTGTCTGTCCAGCCTTTGCTAGCTATTAAAATAGGGGGGACCCCACATCATTTTTTTGGGTGGGTCTCCCATTTTAATAGTTAGTAAAGGCTAGGAGGGGGCCAATATTCATGGCACCCTTCCTGGGCTATTAGTATCAGCCCCCAGCTGTCTGTCCAGCCTTTGCTAGCTATTAAAATAGGGGGGACCCCACGTCATTTTTTGGGTGGGTCTCCCATTTTAATAGTTAGTAAAGGCTAGGTATTCAGCTGGGGGCTGATATTAGTAGCCGGGGAAGCTCCATGGGTATTACCCCCTTCCCAGGCTTCAAACATCTGCCCCAGCTGTCTGCTTAACCTCCGATAGAGACTAAAATTATGGGGGATCCCACGTCAATTTTTTTTTAATAAATCCTTTATTTTAACACTAAATGACACTTGAGGGGTTAATAAAGATGCAGTCCCTAAATTAATATTTATTTTTTAATTAATTTTTCCCAAAAATTTTGACGTGGGCTTTGCCATATTTTTGTATGCGAGCCAGGTACAGAATCCAGGAACGGGCTGCCCCCAACTCCCAGCTGCCTATTTGTACCTGGCCGGACACAATATAGGGAAGCCCTTTTTTTTTTATTATTTCATGAATTTCATGAAATAAGTTTAAAAAAGAAAAATACGTGGGGCTTCACCCTATTTTTGTGTCCAGCCAGGTACAACTAGGCAGCTGGGGACTGGAATCTGCAGCGCAGGGAGGCCCAAGCTTTCTGGGCCCCACCCGCTGCAAATTGCAGTCCGCAGCCGCCCCGGAAAATGGCGCGTTCATAGAAGCACCATCTTCTGGCGCTGTACCCAACTCATCCAGGGCCCTGGTGCGGTGGCTCACTGGGTAATAAAGGGGTTAGGGCCAGCTTGGCATTATCAGCTGGCCCTAAGCCCGAAATTCATGGGGTCACGCCAATATTAGACATGACCGCCATGAATTTCTAGTAAAGTATTTAAAAAAAAACACAAACACCCAGAATAAAGTCCTTTAATTGAAATAAAGACACAATTCTTTATTGTTCTAAATTAAATCATACTTACCATCACGCCCATTCCAGCTGAAGCCAACGATCTCCTGCAATAAAAGAAAAATAATAAAGCAACATCATTCTTACCTTTCGATGGTTCCCAGGACAGCTCCAGCTCTGCTACATCGAGATGACAGGCTGGACCGCAGGAGAAAGCTGCCATCCAGCCTGTCATCCCGCAGACACTGAGAAGCGCAGGCATGCTTGCGCTCCTCAGTATCAGGCTGTGACGGCATCCCGATGAGCCGAGTCTCTCACGCTCACCGCATGCGCAGGAGAATTCTCCCACGCTATCAGTGACGTGCATGAGGTGAGCTGAGTTCATTGTTGGCTCATCGGGATGCCGTCACAGTCAGACACTGAGGAGCGCAAGCATGCCTGTGCTTCTCAGTGTCTGCGGGATGACATGCTGGATGGCAGCTTTCTGCTGCGATCCAGCCTGTCATCTCCATGTAGCAGAGCTGGAGCTGTCCTGGGAGCCATCGAAAGGTAAGGATGATGTTGCTTTATTATTTTTCTTTTATTGCAGGAGATCGTTGGCTTCAGCTGGAATGGGCGTGATGGTAAGTAAGGTTTAATTTAGAACAATAAAGAATTGTGTCTTTATTTCAATTAAAGGACTTTATTCTGGGTGTTTGTGTTTTTTTTTTAACTTTGACTATGGGGTTAGTAATGGGGGTGTCTTATAGACGCCTCTCCATTACTAACCTGGGCTTGATGTCAGCTGGCATTATAAGCTGACATCAACTCCAACCCTATTACCCCACTGCCACCGCTACAGGGCAGTGGGAAGAGCGAGGCTAAGTGCCAGAATTGGCGCATCCTATGGATGCGCCATTTCTGGGGTGGCTGACGGCTGGTGTTTCTAGCCTGGGAGGGGGCCAATATTCATGGCACCCTTCCTGGGCTATTAATATCAGCCCCCAGCTGTCTGCCTAGCCTTTGCTAGCTATTAAAATAGGGGGGACCCCACTTCATTTTTTGGGGGGGGTCCCCCATCTTAATAGCTAGTAAAGGCTAGGTATTCAGCTGGGGGCTGATATTAGTAGCCTGGGAAGCTCCGTGGGTATTACCCTCTTCCCAGGCTTCAAACATCTGCCCTAGCTGTCTGCTTAACCTCCGCTAGAGACTAAAATTACGGGGAGCCCCACGCCAATTTTTTTTTTAATAAATCCTTTATTTTAACACTAAATGACAAGTACAGTAACCAACACTATCACTGTACTTATTATATATGTGACTGACATGTTTCTATCTATCTAATCTATGTGTGATGCTCTATTATTTCTGTTGTAAATTGTCGGGTACCGCTGCTGAATTGCCGGCCGGCTTTTTTAAAGAGACTGTGCATGAAAACACTAAGATTTTTTTAAATAAATCCTTTACACTAATTGACAAGTACAGTAAGCAACACTGTCACTGCACTTCTTATATATGTGACTGACATGTTTCTATGTATCAAATCTATGTGTGATGCTCTTTCTTTCTGTTATAAATTGTCGGGTACCGCTGCTGAATTGCCGGCCGGCTTTTTTAAAGAGACGGTGCATTAAAACACTAATATTTTTTTAAATAAATCCTTTACACTAAATGACAAGTACAGTAAGCAACACTGTCACTGTACTTCATATATATGTGACTGACATGTTTCTATCTAATCTATGTGTGAAGCTCTATTCTTTCTGTTCTAAATTGTCGGGTACCGGTGTATGCCACTGATGAATTGCCGGCTTTTCATGTTTCACTGTGAGCACTGTTCCCATCGATTTGGGCAACCACCTCCACCAATACATTCTACATTATTGTTAGTTGTTTTCCTTCATGTAGAATTAACCTACAAGGAAAGAAAGGGTTTATTTTCATTCCGATATTTGTGTCCCATTGATTTGCATTGGTTTCCGGTATCGGAATCGGCGATATCCGATACTTTTTGGGTATCGGCCCGATCCAATCCGATCCGATATTTCCTGATATCGGAAGGTATCCCTCAATACTAGTCCTGACCTCAATCCCATTGAAAATCTTAGGGGTGAGCTGAAATCTGCCATTGGGAAAAAGAACCCTGCAAACATTCAAGAGCTTGAACAAACTGCAAAGGAAGAGTGGGAGAAAATTCCAGCTGAGAAGTGCAAGAAGCTTACAGATGGCTACAAGAAATGTCTGGAGGCTGTCAGCAATGACAAAGGGTGTGCAACCAAGTATTAATTAGGGGTGCCATTATTGTGGCACATTCAGTTTTTTCTTTGATATTGCAACATTGAAGTTGAAAAACAATATTGTATTGTTGTATTACTTTGGACCACAAATCCTGAGGATATAACTTTGGTACATTTCCATTTATTTCTGAAGATATTGTACAGTCTACGAAAAAATGAAGGGGTGACAAGAATGGTGAGCAGCACTGTAGTACAATAAATCATTAAAAATTTAAATATATATAGAATATAAAAAATAAAAAAAGATTAAATTAAATTAATAATTAATTTTTTAAAACCTTTTTTTAAAAAGCATTTTCCCTTGCAATTATATACTGTATATATAAAGGATAGAGCTTATGTGTTCAGTAATAATGTTGTCGTGTCAATGGAAGGGTGAAAAAAAATGGTAAGAGGAGGATATATAGATGGAAAACGTCCAATCACTAGCTGCCTCTATCTGTACCAGAAGCTAGGTACCACCCGACCAATTATCCATAGATCATCGCAACCCAGGGAATCATCTATTAACTTTCATAGCTGCAAATCATTATCCGGTAATCTTAAGACAAATTTACATACCAAGAAAGGGGGACATTCAACTCATTTTGGTGAAACATTATTTCTATGTCTGTTATTCCTTTCATTCATCCTGCTCTGTTCAGCCGCTGTTTAGCGTGATAGTATCAATCCTTTATCTAGTAGCCATTCTTCCTTACGGGTTTTCACACAGGACCCGCTAATCTATCAGCAGCTTCCAGCAATACCCACTCCCCTTTTTTCGGCGCTAGTGTTTTAAAGCCTAATTTCTTTCTAGATTCAGCTCCGGACATTTGTGATAGATTATTTCCTCCTATACTCGTATATAGATATAGCCATTTGAATTGCTGTTATGAAATGTTTTGAAATGATTGAAAGTGCATGTTTAACAAAAAAAAATTTCTATTCTTATTAATCTGTTCTCCTCTCCTTTTTTAAGAGGTCTCAGAGTCCTGCCAATATATTGCTTTGAACATGGGCACTGAATTAAATCTATAACTCCTTCACTTTCACACCTTAAAATGCACCCAACAAAAAAATGCAAGTGTATTTCTGCAATTGTCCCATCTTTAATGTAAACGGCAGTTCACACATTCATTCCTAGTGCTGTATATGGGAATCACTGACATTTCTACAGTATGTTATATTTTATCTTGATTATCAATATTTCTTGCACGGGGTCCCCATGGTATCATATTACTGATTGTAATTTTTTTATGTGTAATAAATGATTATTAATAGGGGGATTTATATGTGCCTGTAATTATTTTTCTTCAATAAACATAAAGCTAGAATCGCTACAGAATGTGCCTCTGCCATATACTAGTCTGTAGAGTTTGAATACTCGTGCAAGAAGCATTTATCAGGTTTGAATTTTATGAGAAAGTTTGCAGATATATAATGAATATGTGTAAATCAATCTGTACCACTAGGTAAAAATCCTTACATCAAGGAGACCAAGTAGACAAAAGTGAGCACTTCAAGTTAGTGTGTATAAAAAACAAATGATTTTACTGAACAATATCATAGACATTACCAAACACATACATAAAATAAAAACAGATGCCTCTTGTTTGAGGGATGGTAAGAAATGCCAACCCAGTATGCATGAATATTATCTCCTGGTGCACCCCACAAAATAGCATAGAACAACCTAGCAGAGATAGTCACTGCAGAGTAACCTATACCATTACATAATCCAACGATTCCAAGGATTGAAACTATCCAAAGTGCATGTGCATGTCAAAGAAGGAAATTGTTCATTAATTGGGGTGGTCCAGTGGTTAAACAAAAACAAAATAAACCCTGCTTCAAAGTCACCAATCAAGAGATAAATACATAATAAACCCTTAAAGTGCATGTGTATGGAGAATTATAATGCTCAGAATTATAATACACCAATGTCTGGAAATGACAGGGCTACTACAGAGCATGTATATAACTTAGTGTTCACAGAAGCGAAAGAGTCGAGGTGAAAAGCAGTTTATATGCTTGTTAGAAACTCACAACATGTATGGCTATACATGCAATACCGCACGCCTGGAAAACATGGACTGCCTCTGATGTACAAAAGCCCTGCTAGATGCAATCAAAAATAGGTAAAATGCAGTGGTGTACCACTAATGGAGGCAGACCACACGACTGCTATGGGGCCCGTGAGCTGGGGGGCCCCATAGCAGTCCAGGGGCGGACATATCGCTGCTGGTGCAGCTGTGCCGGGGGGCCCGCCGGTGCAGCGTCTCCCTGCTCGTGGCGGGCAGGGAGCGATCCCTGCATCCCCGCTGCTGACAGGACAGAATGGCAGCGGAGCTGCAGAGATCCATCCTCTGCTTCCTGCCCGCCGCTTCCTCCCTTACACAGGCACGCGCTCCTTGATGACATCATCATGCAGCGCGGGCCTGTGTGAGGGAGGAAATTGCAGCGGCCTGCGGGGGCAGAGAGGTAAGTGTTTTTTTTTTGTTTTTTTTACTAAACGCTGGTGAGATCAATAATGGGGCTGATGGATCTGGAGAGCACAATAAGGGGGCTGATGGGGCTGGGTAGAGCAATGGTGGGGCTGGTGCGGCTGGGGATAACAATGGTGGGGCTGGGAAGAGCAGTGATGATGCAGCTTGCGGGGGAACGGGCAGAGGGGTAAGTGTTTTTTTTTTTATTTTTACTGAAACGCTGGGGAGAGCAATAATGGTTATGACTGGGCTGGAGAGAGCAAAAGTGGGGCTGATGGGGCTGGTGAGAGCAATGGTAGGGCTGATGGGGCTGGGGAGAGCAATGGTGGGGCTGGGGAGAGCAATGGTGGGGCTGATGGGGCTGGGGAGAGCGCTGATGGGTCTGGGGAGAGCAATGGTGGGGCTGGGAAGAGCAGTGATGGGACTGATGGGGCGGGGAGAGCAATGATGGGGATTAGTAGACCAATGACGGGGATGGGGAGAGCAATGATGGGTTGCTGGGAGAGAGCAATGATGGAGGTGCTGGGAGAGTAATGACGGGGGTTGCTGGGAGAGAACAATGATAGGGGTGCTCGGAGAGAGCAATGACGGGGTGCAGGGAGAGAACAATGACGGGGGTGCTGGGAGAGAGCAATGACGGGGGTGCTGGGAGAGAGCAATGATGGGGGTGCTGGGAGAGAGCAATGATAGTGGTGCTGGGACAGAGCAATAATGGGGGTGCTCGGAGAGCGCAATGACGGGGATGCTGGGAGACAACAATGATGGGGTGCAGGGAGAGAGCAATGACGGGGGTGCAGGGAGAGAGCAATGACGGGGGTGCTGGGAGAGAGCAATTACAAGGGTGCTGGGAGAGCAATGACTGGGGTGCTGGGACAGAGCAATGTTGGGGGTGTTGGGAGAGAGCAATGATGGAGGTGCTGGGACAGAGCAATGATGGGGGCGCTTGTATATTTTCCGTGTGCACATAGCCTTACAGTTAATTGGGGAGACTCACAGAGACTGAATAATTTATATTATTGGCAGGTGGAGATTATAGTTAATGGGGGGCACAGTGCTGCTTATCACTTTATATTTTGATTACTAAGTGGCTACCCCTAGTATATTAATGGGGGATAACAGACCTGTATTCAGGGGCGCAGTGCAGGAGAGACACATGTATATATACAATATATGTGACCTTGTTATTATCTAGGCTGGAGATCATCATGACAAGACGAATCGTGACTGGGAGATGTCGACATGAAGGTCTGACCAGATGGAGAAGAAGCAGCAGAAACCGACTCTGATCAGGCGAGACGTCAGCGGTAAGTGCCTGGATGTAAATATTATTCTGTATCTGCGCTGTAGGACTTGGAGTGATAATGTTACATGTAAAATCCCTTAGGCTGCATTCTCACATTTGTGTAAAATGTCAGATTTTTTTATCGGATGGTCCACGGACTTGTAGAGTTTTATAGATCACGGATCACGGATCTGAGAATGAGATCTGTGAGGATCAGAGAATGTCCTGTTCTGATCCGATTTTGAGGATTACAATAGGACATGCTCAATGCGTCTGTAAAACAGGGTAGCACACTGACACTGCACACAAATGCAGGAATATAGCCGTATTATGTATAGCACAGTCCCTTAGTACATAGTGTAATCACTTATTATGTATAGCATACGCCCTTAGTATATAGTGTACTCGCTTATTATGTATAGCGCCGTCCTTAGTTATATAGTTTCATCTTTTATTATATATAACACCCTCCCTTTTTACCTACCATCCTCTCTAGTTCTAGAGCTCACAATTGGGGGATGATACTGTGTTGGGGTCAGCAAACTTTGCCCTGGTAGTTGAGGTGAGGTACAGTAGGGTCATTATACTGCGCATGTGGAGGAATTCACCATGGGGGTATCATACTGTGTTTGGGGGACACTTTTGTTGGTATCACACTTCATGGGACAATGAAAGAGGGGTCTAGGACGTCAGCAGGAGGAAAATTACTATGTAAAGGCTGGAAGGTTGTGTGATCTGCTCTTCTGTGACACCGACAATTATTTACATTTTTTTTGGGGGGGGGCCCAATTTGAACTTCTGCTATGGGGCCCCATGAATCCTATGTACGCCCCTGGTAAAATGTATTGCTAATAGCATTGTGCCACTTACACAGTGGAGTGTGAGACAGGGTTTGTCCTGCATCCCTCTTCCCCGACGCGCATTTTGTCCACACTTCCTCAGGGCCGTGTCAGAGGAGAGGGACGCTGGACCTTTTAAGTGATCACTGTACCAATGGTTGACGGAGGCTAGATATCACATGATTTAAACCTTCAGGGTTGTGAAGGATATGACGTGGCACATCGTAGGATTTTTTACCTTGTACATTGATTTACAGTTGTCCCTGTGACACTATGTTTGTTTTCAATCATTTTTATTAATATTTTATAACAGTTCAAGGGGTAGGGATATGGTTAGGGAATAGAGGAATATATGGGGGACGGGAGAGTAATGGATAAGTGTGGGAAAATGGATAAGGGGAAGGAGAACTCAAAATTGAATAAACAGTAGAATATATAGTATTACAACAAGTAAATTAAGATGAAAATCAAAATTTGGTTATAGAACAACTTAGTCGTAATATAATAGATATCCAATTAAATCTAATAAGTATATGTATTAATAATTTAAGTAACAATCAGGAATATATTTCAGGCCACTTTGTTCATTTTTTGAAATATTTGTTAAGGTTATTATTAGAGTTTGCAAATCAGTATTCATATAATTTATGTAGAGCCATTTTTTCTTTAATAACTGAAAAGATAGGTACATCCGTTTTTTTCCAGTAAGATGCAATGGCATTTTTAACTACCATATTTTTCGGACTATAAGACGCACCGGACCATAAGACGCACCTAGGTTTTAAAGGAGGAAAATAGGAAGAAAAAATGTAAGCAAAAAATGTGGTCCTGATGCCCTGTTATGGGGGAGGGGGTCTGCTGGTGACACTGGCATTGGGGTAATGTCCCTCAATTCTGTTAATATCCTCTATCCTGGTATGTATGGCCTCTCCTTCCTGGTATAAGTGGCCCCCATCCCATCCTGGTATGCATGGCACCCCTTTATCCCCCATCCTGGTATGCATGGCACCCCTTTATACACCATCCTGGTATGCATGACACCCCTTGAGCCCCCATCCTGGTATGCATGGCAACCCTTGAGCCCCCATCCTGGTATGCATGGCACCCCTTGAGCCCCCATCCTGGTATGCATGGCACCCTCTGAACCCCCATCCTGGTATGCATCTTGCCCCGCTTCAAGTGGACCGGGTGAGAGGCCCGAATCTATGAATGTAAAAGTGAACAGCTCTTCAGAGTGTCCATGTGTGGGATCAGTTGTCTCTGGGCGCTTGGCATGGTGGGAGGAAGGAGGATCAGGGTGAGGAATATGCGGTCCAGACTCACGGCTACTGAGACTTGACCGTGTGGAAGACAGGGTGGTGGTGGCGGCTAAGTGACTGGAAGCATTATCCGCTATCCAACCAACAACCTTTTGACACTGCTCTGGGTTCAATAGTGGTGTGCTGCGGTCCCCTAGCAGTTGGGACAGTAAGGTCGGGCGAGAAGATGTGGGTGTTTGTTGTGGCACAATTTCAGCTTGCCCACGGCCTTGTCCTCGGCCTCTGCATGCGCCATCACCATCACGTCCAGTTCCCCG
Source organism: Phyllobates terribilis (assembly GCF_046119375.1). Lineage (NCBI taxonomy): Eukaryota > Metazoa > Chordata > Amphibia > Anura > Dendrobatidae > Phyllobates > Phyllobates terribilis. The sequence goes on from NW_027371307.1 coordinate 26,791, forward strand.
TCCCTTGCCACGTGCCTTGCCCATTTGTCTTGTCCTCGGCAGAGATGAGGGGGTTGGAGGGGGCAGTGGTGGGCAGAGGAAGGAGTTAAAAGTATTAAATAACCATTTGGACTTGAAAAATAAGGACAGGGTCGGACTGGCCTGGCGGAATGCCGGTGAAATGCCAGGTGGGCCCCACAGAAGGAGAGGAAAAAAAACTTTTTTTGTAAGGACATGGGCCTTTTAAAAGTGCGGGTGGCAGGAGAACGCGCATGCAGACCTGACCCGCCGTGATGACCATGGCCGGCGTCACCGCCACTAGGCGCACCCAAGTAAGTGTTGGGGCCCCGGGGTTGAGGGACACCGGCACGCTACTGGGCCTATGAGTCGGGGGAGGGAGAGCCCCCTACGGAGAGGGGGAGCGCCCCCTTCAGGAGGGAGAGCCCCCGCCCCCACCTCTCCTCCTCAAATACTTACCTATCCTCCTCGTTCCCTGCAGCTCCAGTGATGTTAGCGTCTTCTGATTCTGACGTCTCAGGGCAGAGGGCGAGGTGACATCACTACCGCACTCTGCTCTGAGCACTGCAGAGTCAGAAGACGACGTGCTGAGTACACCAAACCTGCAGTGAACGGGAGAGGTATTTGATTTTTTTTATGTATGCAGCATCATGGGGGCCCATATACTGTATGGAGCAGCATCATGTGGGCCCATATACTGTATGGAGCAGCATCATGGAGGCCCATATACTGTATGGAGCAGCATCATGGAGGCCCATATACTGTATGGAGCAGCATCATGGGGGCCCATATACTGTATGGACCAGCATCATGGGGGCCCATATACTGTATGAAGCAGCATCATGTGGGCCCATATACTGTATGGAGCAGCATCATGGAGGCCCATATACTGTATGGAGCAGCATCATGGAGGCCCATATACTGTATGGACCAGCATCATGGGGGCCCATATACTGTATGAAGCAGCATCATGTGGGCCCATATACTGTATGGAGCAGCATCATGGAGGCCCATATACTGTATGGAGCAGCATCATGTGGGCCCATATACTGTATGGAGCAGCATCATGGAGGCCCATATACTGTATGGAGCAGCATCATGGAGGCCCATATACTGTATGGAGCAGCATCATGGGGGCCCATATACTGTATGGACCAGCATCATGGGGGCCCATATACTGTATGAAGCAGCAGAATGGAGGCCCATATACTGTATGAAGCAGCAGCATGGAGGCCCATATACTGTATGGAGCAGCATCATGGAGGCCCATATACTGTATGGAGCAGCATCATGGGGGCCCATATACTGTATGTACCAGCATCATGGGGGCCCATATAATGTAAGGAGCAGCATCATGGGGGCCCATATATTGTATGGAGCAGCATCATGGGGGCCAAATACTGTATGGAGCAGCATCATGGGGTCCAATATATTGTATAGAGCAGCATCATGGGGGCCCATATACTGTATGGAGCAGCATCATGGAGGCCCATATACTGTATGGACAACAAAGAAAATGACGGCACTTCCACTACAAAAAATAGGTGTGAACAGGTGCTTACTAAGAGCAGCTACCTCCATATATAATGAACAAATAACACTGAGTATATAGATATGAAATATGAAATATGAATAACATAACTGCTGTAGAAAATAGAAATAAATGAAAAAAATTTTGAAAATTTTTTTTTAGCGCATGTAAATATGAAGTATGAAAAATGAATAGCATTACTGCTGTAAGTAAATGAGAAATCTTAGCACATAAATTGGCCAATTCATGTGTCCCTGATAGCCGCGGTAAGGCGTTTCTCGATGTCAGGACCTACCAATGTGAATACCTCTCTAAGAGGTACACATAATCAGACAGAGGTCTCTTAGAGAGGTATTCACATTGGTAGGTCCTGACATCGAGAAACGCCTTACCGCGGCTGTCAGGTACAC
>NW_027371308.1:0-28725 GCF_046119375.1 Phyllobates terribilis
GTAATATCTCCACATTGCACGGTGCAATTCTGAAATTTTTTGCTTTTTCCTGTTAATCCTAGCATGATAAAGAAGATTCAAAGTAGTCACTTTGAAAAGAGATCAAACAGTAATATCTCCACATTGCACGGTGCAATTCTGAAATTTTTTGCTTTTTCCTGTTAATCCTAGCATGATAAAGAAGATTCAAAGAGAGTGAGATGCCAGCTCCTTTCATTCAGTCAGTAGCTTCAAACATTTCTGGTATATGAAAAACATGTTTTTCAATGGCAAAAATCAATGAATATTGTAAATGCAGAGAGATCAAACAGTAATATCTCCACATTGCAAGGTGCAATTCTGAAATTTTTTGCTTTTTCCTGTTAATCCTAGCATGATAAAGAAGATTCAAAGAGAGTGAGATGCCAGCTCCTTTCATTCAGTCAGTAGCTTCAAACATTTCTGGTATATGAAAAACATGTTTTTCAATGGCAAAAATCAATGAATATTGTAAATGCACAAACAGTAATATCTCCACATTGCAAGGTGCAATTCTGAAATTTTTTGCTTTTTCCTGTTAATCCTAGCATGATAAAGAAGATTCAAGAGAGTGAGATGCCAGCTCCTTTCATTCAGTCAGTAGCTTCAAACATTTCTGGTATATGAAAAACATGTTTTTCAATGGCAAAAATCAATGAATATTGTAAATGCACAAACAGTAATATCTCCACATTGCAAGGTGCAATTCTGAAATTTTTTGCTTTTTCCTGTTAATCCTAGCATGATAAAGAAGATTCAAAGAGAGTGAGATGCCAGCTCCTTTCATTCAGTCAGTAGCTTCAAACATTTCTGGTATATGAAAAACATGTTTTTCAATGGCAAAAATCAATGAATATTGTAAATGCACAAACAGTAATATCTCCACATTGCACGGTGCAATTCTGAAATTTTTAGCTTTTTCCTGTTAATCCTAGCATGATAAAGAAGATTCAAAGAGAGTGAGATGCCAGCTCCTTTCATTCAGTCAGTAGCTTCAAACATTTCTGGTATATGAAAAACATGTTTTTCAATGGCAAAAATCAATGAATATTGTAAATGCACAAACAGTAATATCTCCACATTGCAAGGTGCAATTCTGAAATTTTTAGCTTTTTCCTGTTAATCCTAGCATGATAAAGAAGATTCAAAGAGAGTGAGATGCCAGCTCCTTTCATTCAGTCAGTAGCTTCAAACATTTCTGGTATATGAAAAACATGTTTTTCAATGGCAAAAATCAATGAATATTGTAAATGCACAAACAGTAATATCTCCACATTGCAAGGTGCAATTCTGAAATTTTTTGCTTTTTCCTGCTAATCCTAGCATGATAAAGAAGATTCAAAGAGAGTGAGATGCCAGCTCCTTTCATTCAGTCAGTAGCTTCAAACATTTCTGGTATATGAAAAACATGTTTTTCAATGGCAAAAATCAATGAATATTGTAAATGCACAAACAGTAATATCTCCACATTGCACGGTGCAATTCTGAAATTTTTAGCTTTTTCCTGTTAATCCTAGCATGATAAAGAAGATTCAAAGAGAGTGAGATGCCAGCTCCTTTCATTCAGTCAGTAGCTTCAAACATTTCTGGTATATGAAAAACATGTTTTTCAATGGCAAAAATCAATGAATATTGTAAATGCACAAACAGTAATATCTCCACATTGCAAGGTGCAATTCTGAAATTTTTTGCTTTTTCCTGCTAATCCTAGCATGATAAAGAAGATTCAAAGAGAGTGAGATGCCAGCTCCTTTCATTCAGTCAGTAGCTTCAAACATTTCTGGTATATGAAAAACATGTTTTTCAATGGCAAAAATCAATGAATATTGTAAATGCACAAACAGTAATATCTCCACATTGCACGGTGCAATTCTGAAATTTTTAGCTTTTTCCTGTTAATCCTAGCATGATAAAGAAGATTCAAAGAGAGTGAGATGCCAGCTCCTTTCATTCAGTCATTAGCTTCAAACATTTCTGGTATATGAAAAACATGTTTTTCAATGGCAAAAATCAATGAATATTGTAAATGCACAAACAGTAATATCTCCACATTGCACGGTGCAATTCTGAAATTTTTTGCTTTTTCCTGTTAATCCTAGCATGATAAAGAAGATTCAAAGAGAGTGAGATGCCAGCTCCTTTCATTCAGTCAGTAGCTTCAAACATTTCTGGTATATGAAAAACATGTTTTTCAATGGCAAAAATCAATGAATATTGTAAATGCACAAACAGTAATATCTCCACATTGCAAGGTGCAATTCTGAAATTTTTTGCTTTTTCCTGTTAATCCTAGCATGATAAAGAAGATTCAAAGAGAGTGAGATGCCAGCTCCTTTCATTCAGTCAGTAGCTTCAAACATTTCTGGTATATGAAAAACATGTTTTTCAATGGCAAAAATCAATGAATATTGTAAATGCACAAACAGTAATATCTCCACATTGCAAGGTGCAATTCTGAAATTTTTAGCTTTTTCCTGTTAATCCTAGCATGATAAAGAAGATTCAAAGAGAGTGAGATGCCAGCTCCTTTCATTCAGTCAGTAGCTTCAAACATTTCTGGTATATGAAAAACATGTTTTTCAATGGCAAAAATCAATGAATATTGTAAATGCACAAACAGTAATATCTCCACATTGCAAGGTGCAATTCTGAAATTTTTTGCTTTTTCCTGTTAATCCTAGCATGATAAAGAAGATTCAGAGTGAGATGCCAGCTCCTTTCATTCAGTCAGTAGCTTCAAACATTTCTGGTATATGAAAAACATGTTTTTCAATGGCAAAAATCAATGAATATTGTAAATGCACAAACAGTAATATCTCCACATTGCAAGGTGCAATTCTGAAATTTTTTGCTTTTTCCTGCTAATCCTAGCATGATAAAGAAGATTCAAAGAGAGTGAGATGCCAGCTCCTTTCATTCAGTCAGTAGCTTCAAACATTTCTGGTATATGAAAAACATGTTTTTCAATGGCAAAAATCAATGAATATTGTAAATGCACAAACAGTAATATCTCCACATTGCACGGTGCAATTCTGAAATTTTTAGCTTTTTCCTGTTAATCCTAGCATGATAAAGAAGATTCAAAGAGAGTGAGATGCCAGCTCCTTTCATTCAGTCAGTAGCTTCAAACATTTCTGGTATATGAAAAACATGTTTTTCAATGGCAAAAATCAATGAATATTGTAAATGCACAAACAGTAATATCTCCACATTGCAAGGTGCAATTCTGAAATTTTTTGCTTTTTCCTGTTAATCCTAGCATGATAAAGAAGATTCAAAGAGAGTGAGATGCCAGCTCCTTTCATTCAGTCAGTAGCTTCAAACATTTCTGGTATATGAAAAACATGTTTTTCAATGGCAAAAATCAATGAATATTGTAAATGCACAAACAGTAATATCTCCACATTGCAAGGTGCAATTCTGAAATTTTTTGCTTTTTCCTGCTAATCCTAGCATGATAAAGAAGATTCAAAGAGAGTGAGATGCCAGCTCCTTTCATTCAGTCAGTAGCTTCAAACATTTCTGGTATATGAAAAACATGTTTTTCAATGGCAAAAATCAATGAATATTGTAAATGCACAAACAGTAATATCTCCACATTGCACGGTGCAATTCTGAAATTTTTAGCTTTTTCCTGTTAATCCTAGCATGATAAAGAAGATTCAAAGAGAGTGAGATGCCAGCTCCTTTCATTCAGTCAGTAGCTTCAAACATTTCTGGTATATGAAAAACATGTTTTTCAATGGCAAAAATCAATGAATATTGTAAATGCACAAACAGTAATATCTCCACATTGCAAGGTGCAATTCTGAAATTTTTTGCTTTTTCCTGCTAATCCTAGCATGATAAAGAAGATTCAAAGAGAGTGAGATGCCAGCTCCTTTCATTCAGTCAGTAGCTTCAAACATTTCTGGTATATGAAAAACATGTTTTTCAATGGCAAAAATCAATGAATATTGTAAATGCACAAACAGTAATATCTCCACATTGCACGGTGCAATTCTGAAATTTTTAGCTTTTTCCTGTTAATCCTAGCATGATAAAGAAGATTCAAAGAGAGTGAGATGCCAGCTCCTTTCATTCAGTCAGTAGCTTCAAACATTTCTGGTATATGAAAAACATGTTTTTCAATGGCAAAAATCAATGAATATTGTAAATGCACAAACAGTAATATCTCCACATTGCAAGGTGCAATTCTGAAATTTTTTGCTTTTTCCTGCTAATCCTAGCATGATAAAGAAGATTCAAAGAGAGTGAGATGCCAGCTCCTTTCATTCAGTCAGTAGCTTCAAACATTTCTGGTATATGAAAAACATGTTTTTCAATGGCAAAAATCAATGAATATTGTAAATGCACAAACAGTAATATCTCCACATTGCACGGTGCAATTCTGAAATTTGTAGCTTTTTCCTGTTAATCCTAGCATGATAAAGAAGATTCAAAGAGAGTGAGATGCCAGCTCCTTTCATTCAGTCAGTAGCTTCAAACATTTCTGGTATATGAAAAACATGTTTTTCAATGGCAAAAATCAATGAATATTGTAAATGCACAAACAGTAATATCTCCACATTGCAAGGTGCAATTCTGAAATTTTTTGCTTTTTCCTGCTAATCCTAGCATGATAAAGAAGATTCAAAGAGAGTGAGATGCCAGCTCCTTTCATTCAGTCAGTAGCTTCAAACATTTCTGGTATATGAAAAACATGTTTTTCAATGGCAAAAATCAATGAATATTGTAAATGCACAAACAGTAATATCTCCACATTGCACGGTGCAATTCTGAAATTTTTAGCTTTTTCCTGTTAATCCTAGCATGATAAAGAAGATTCAAAGAGAGTGAGATGCCAGCTCCTTTCATTCAGTCAGTAGTTTCAAACATTTCTGGTATATGAAAAACATGTTTTTCAATGGCAAAAATCAATGAATATTGTAAATGCACAAACAGTAATATCTCCACATTGCAAGGTGCAATTCTGAAATTTTTTGCTTTTTCCTGTTAATCCTAGCATGATAAAGAAGATTCAAAGAGAGTGAGATGCCAGCTCCTTTCATTCAGTCAGTAGCTTCAAACATTTCTGGTATATGAAAAACATGTTTTTCAATGGCAAAAATCAATGAATATTGTAAATGCACAAACAGTAATATCTCCACATTGCAAGGTGCAATTCTGAAATTTTTTGCTTTTTCCTGCTAATCCTAGCATGATAAAGAAGATTCAAAGAGAGTGAGATGCCAGCTCCTTTCATTCAGTCAGTAGCTTCAAACATTTCTGGTATATGAAAAACATGTTTTTCAATGGCAAAAATCAATGAATATTGTAAATGCACAAACAGTAATATCTCCACATTGCACGGTGCAATTCTGAAATTTTTAGCTTTTTCCTGTTAATCCTAGCATGATAAAGAAGATTCAAAGAGAGTGAGATGCCAGCTCCTTTCATTCAGTCAGTAGCTTCAAACATTTCTGGTATATGAAAAACATGTTTTTCAATGGCAAAAATCAATGAATATTGTAAATGCACAAACAGTAATATCTCCACATTGCAAGGTGCAATTCTGAAATTTTTTGCTTTTTCCTGCTAATCCTAGCATGATAAAGAAGATTCAAAGAGAGTGAGATGCCAGCTCCTTTCATTCAGTCAGTAGCTTCAAACATTTCTGGTATATGAAAAACATGTTTTTCAATGGCAAAAATCAATGAATATTGTAAATGCACAAACAGTAATATCTCCACATTGCACGGTGCAATTCTGAAATTTTTAGCTTTTTCCTGTTAATCCTAGCATGATAAAGAAGATTCAAAGAGAGTGAGATGCCAGCTCCTTTCATTCAGTCATTAGCTTCAAACATTTCTGGTATATGAAAAACATGTTTTTCAATGGCAAAAATCAATGAATATTGTAAATGCACAAACAGTAATATCTCCACATTGCACGGTGCAATTCTGAAATTTTTTGCTTTTTCCTGTTAATCCTAGCATGATAAAGAAGATTCAAAGAGAGTGAGATGCCAGCTCCTTTCATTCAGTCAGTAGCTTCAAACATTTCTGGTATATGAAAAACATGTTTTTCAATGGCAAAAATCAATGAATATTGTAAATGCACAAACAGTAATATCTCCACATTGCAAGGTGCAATTCTGAAATTTTTTGCTTTTTCCTGTTAATCCTAGCATGATAAAGAAGATTCAAAGAGAGTGAGATGCCAGCTCCTTTCATTCAGTCAGTAGCTTCAAACATTTCTGGTATATGAAAAACATGTTTTTCAATGGCAAAAATCAATGAATATTGTAAATGCACAAACAGTAATATCTCCACACTGCAAGGTGCAATTCTGAAATTTTTTGCTTTTTCCTGCTAATCCTAGCATGATAAAGAAGATTCAAAGAGAGTGAGATGCCAGCTCCTTTCATTCAGTCAGTAGCTTCAAACATTTCTGGTATATGAAAAACATGTTTTTCAATGGCAAAAATCAATGAATATTGTAAATGCACAAACAGTAATATCTCCACATTGCAAGGTGCAATTCTGAAATTTTTTGCTTTTTCCTGCTAATCCTAGCATGATAAAGAAGATTCAAAGAGAGTGAGATGCCAGCTCCTTTCATTCAGTCAGTAGCTTCAAACATTTCTGGTATATGAAAAACATGTTTTTCAATGGCAAAAATCAATGAATATTGTAAATGCACAAACAGTAATATCTCCACATTGCACGGTGCAATTCTGAAATTTTTAGCTTTTTCCTGTTAATCCTAGCATGATAAAGAAGATTCAAAGAGAGTGAGATGCCAGCTCCTTTCATTCAGTCAGTAGCTTCAAACATTTCTGGTATATGAAAAACATGTTTTTCAATGGCAAAAATCAATGAATATTGTAAATGCACAAACAGTAATATCTCCACATTGCAAGGTGCAATTCTGAAATTTTTTGCTTTTTCCTGCTAATCCTAGCATGATAAAGAAGATTCAAAGAGAGTGAGATGCCAGCTCCTTTCATTCAGTCAGTAGCTTCAAACATTTCTGGTATATGAAAAACATGTTTTTCAATGGCAAAAATCAATGAATATTGTAAATGCACAAACAGTAATATCTCCACATTGCACGGTGCAATTCTGAAATTTTTAGCTTTTTCCTGTTAATCCTAGCATGATAAAGAAGATTCAAAGAGAGTGAGATGCCAGCTCCTTTCATTCAGTCAGTAGCTTCAAACATTTCTGGTATATGAAAAACATGTTTTTCAATGGCAAAAATCAATGAATATTGTAAATGCACAAACAGTAATATCTCCACATTGCAAGGTGCAATTCTGAAATTTTTTGCTTTTTCCTGTTAATCCTAGCATGATAAAGAAGATTCAAAGAGAGTGAGATGCCAGCTCCTTTCATTCAGTCAGTAGCTTCAAACATTTCTGGTATATGAAAAACATGTTTTTCAATGGCAAAAATCAATGAATATTGTAAATGCACAAACAGTAATATCTCCACATTGCACGGTGCAATTCTGAAATTTTTAGCTTTTTCCTGTTAATCCTAGCATGATAAAGAAGATTCAAAGAGAGTGAGATGCCAGCTCCTTTCATTCAGTCAGTAGCTTCAAACATTTCTGGTATATGAAAAACATGTTTTTCAATGGCAAAAATCAATGAATATTGTAAATGCACAAACAGTAATATCTCCACATTGCAAGGTGCAATTCTGAAATTTTTTGCTTTTTCCTGCTAATCCTAGCATGATAAAGAAGATTCAAAGAGAGTGAGATGCCAGCTCCTTTCATTCAGTCAGTAGCTTCAAACATTTCTGGTATATGAAAAACATGTTTTCAATGGCAAAAATCAATGAATATTGTAAATGCACAAACAGTAATATCTCCACATTGCACGGTGCAATTCTGAAATTTTTAGCTTTTTCCTGTTAATCCTAGCATGATAAAGAAGATTCAAAGAGAGTGAGATGCCAGCTCCTTTCATTCAGTCAGTAGCTTCAAACATTTCTGGTATATGAAAAACATGTTTTTCAATGGCAAAAATCAATGAATATTGTAAATGCACAAACAGTAATATCTCCACATTGCAAGGTGCAATTCTGAAATTTTTTGCTTTTTCCTGTTAATCCTAGCATGATAAAGAAGATTCAAAGAGAGTGAGATGCCAGCTCCTTTCATTCAGTCAGTAGCTTCAAACATTTCTGGTATATGAAAAACATGTTTTTCAATGGCAAAAATCAATGAATATTGTAAATGCACAAACAGTAATATCTCCACATTGCAAGGTGCAATTCTGAAATTTTTTGCTTTTTCCTGCTAATCCTAGCATGATAAAGAAGATTCAAAGAGAGTGAGATGCCAGCTCCTTTCATTCAGTCAGTAGCTTCAAACATTTCTGGTATATGAAAAACATGTTTTTCAATGGCAAAAATCAATGAATATTGTAAATGCACAAACAGTAATATCTCCACATTGCACGGTGCAATTCTGAAATTTTTAGCTTTTTCCTGTTAATCCTAGCATGATAAAGAAGATTCAAAGAGAGTGAGATGCCAGCTCCTTTCATTCAGTCAGTAGCTTCAAACATTTCTGGTATATGAAAAACATGTTTTTCAATGGCAAAAATCAATGAATATTGTAAATGCACAAACAGTAATATCTCCACATTGCAAGGTGCAATTCTGAAATTTTTTGCTTTTTCCTGCTAATCCTAGCATGATAAAGAAGATTCAAAGAGAGTGAGATGCCAGCTCCTTTCATTCAGTCAGTAGCTTCAAACATTTCTGGTATATGAAAAACATGTTTTTCAATGGCAAAAATCAATGAATATTGTAAATGCACAAACAGTAATATCTCCACATTGCACGGAGCAATTCTGAAATTTTTAGCTTTTTCCTGTTAATCCTAGCATGATAAAGAAGATTCAAAGAGAGTGAGATGCCAGCTCCTTTCATTCAGTCAGTAGCTTCAAACATTTCTGGTATATGAAAAACATGTTTTTCAATGGCAAAAATCAATGAATATTGTAAATGCACAAACAGTAATATCTCCACATTGCAAGGTGCAATTCTGAAATTTTTTGCTTTTTCCTGCTAATCCTAGCATGATAAAGAAGATTCAAAGAGAGTGAGATGCCAGCTCCTTTCATTCAGTCAGTAGCTTCAAACATTTCTGGTATATGAAAAACATGTTTTTCAATGGCAAAAATCAATGAATATTGTAAATGCACAAACAGTAATATCTCCACATTGCACGGTGCAATTCTGAAATTTTTAGCTTTTTCCTGTTAATCCTAGCATGATAAAGAGATTCAAAGAGAGTGAGATGCCAGCTCCTTTCATTCAGTCAGTAGCTTCAAACATTTCTGGTATATGAAAAACATGTTTTTCAATGGCAAAAATCAATGAATATTGTAAATGCACAAACAGTAATATCTCCACATTGCAAGGTGCAATTCTGAAATTTTTTGCTTTTTCCTGTTAATCCTAGCATGATAAAGAAGATTCAAAGAGAGTGAGATGCCAGCTCCTTTCATTCAGTCAGTAGCTTCAAACATTTCTGGTATATGAAAAACATGTTTTTCAATGGCAAAAATCAATGAATATTGTAAATGCACAAACAGTAATATCTCCACATTGCAAGGTGCAATTCTGAAATTTTTGCTTTTTCCTGCTAATCCTAGCATGATAAAGAAGATTCAAAGAGTGTGAGATGCCAGCTCCTTTCATTCAGTCAGTAGCTTCAAACATTTCTGGTATATGAAAAACATGTTTTTCAATGGCAAAAATCAATGAATATTGTAAATGCACAAACAGTAATATCTCCACATTGCACGGTGCAATTCTGAAATTTTTAGCTTTTTCCTGTTAATCCTAGCATGATAAAGAAGATTCAAAGAGATTGAGATGCCAGCTCCTTTCATTCAGTCAGTAGCTTCAAACATTTCTGGTATATGAAAAACATGTTTTTCAATGGCAAAAATCAATGAATATTGTAAATGCACAAACAGTAATATCTCCACATTGCAAGGTGCAATTCTGAAATTTTTTGCTTTTTCCTGCTAATCCTAGCATGATAAAGAAGATTCAAAGAGAGTGAGATGCCAGCTCCTTTCATTCAGTCAGTAGCTTCAAACATTTCTGGTATATGAAAAACATGTTTTTCAATGGCAAAAATCAATGAATATTGTAAATGCACAAACAGTAATATCTCCACATTGCACGGTGCAATTCTGAAATTTTTTGCTTTTTCCTGTTAATCCTAGCATGATAAAGAAGATTCAAAGAGAGTGAGATGCCAGCTCCTTTCATTCAGTCAGTAGCTTCAAACATTTCTGGTATATGAAAAACATGTTTTTCAATGGCAAAAATCAATGAATATTGTAAATGCACAAACAGTAATATCTCCACATTGCAAGGTGCAATTCTGAAATTTTTTGCTTTTTCCTGCTAATCCTAGCATGATAAAGAAGATTCAAAGAGAGTGAGATGCCAGCTCCTTTCATTCAGTCAGTAGCTTCAAACATTTCTGGTATATGAAAAACATGTTTTTCAATGGCAAAAATCAATGAATATTGTAAATGCACAAACAGTAATATCTCCACATTGCACGGTGCAATTCTGAAATTTTTAGCTTTTTCCTGTTAATCCTAGCATGATAAAGAAGATTCAAAGAGAGTGAGATGCCAGCTCCTTTCATTCAGTCAGTAGCTTCAAACATTTCTTGTATATGAAAAACATGTTTTTCAATGGCAAAAATCAATGAATATTGTAAATGCACAAACAGTAATATCTCCACATTGCAAGGTGCAATTCTGAAATTTTTAGCTTTTTCCTGCTAATCCTAGCATGATAAAGAAGATTCAAAGAGAGTGAGATGCCAGCTCCTTTCATTCAGTCAGTAGCTTCAAACATTTCTGGTATATGAAAAACATGTTTTTCAATGGCAAAAATCAATGAATATTGTAAATGCACAAACAGTAATATCTCCACATTGCAAGGTGCAATTCTGAAATTTTTAGCTTTTTCCTGTTAATCCTAGCATGATAAAGAAGATTCAAAGAGAGTGAGATGCCAGCTCCTTTCATTCAGTCAGTAGCTTCAAACATTTCTGGTATATGAAAAACATGTTTTTCAATGGCAAAAATCAATGAATATTGTAAATGCACAAACAGTAATATCTCCACATTGCAAGGTGCAATTCTGAATTTTTTTGCTTTTTCCTGTTAATCCTAGCATGATAAAGAAGATTCAAAGAGAGTGAGATGCCAGCTCCTTTCATTCAGTCAGTAGCTTCAAACATTTCTGGTATATGAAAAACATGTTTTTCAATGGCAAAAATCAATGAATATTGTAAATGCACAAACAGTAATATCTCCACATTGCAAGGTGCAATTCTGAAATTTTTTGCTTTTTCCTGCTAATCCTAGCATGATAAAGAAGATTCAAAGAGAGTGAGATGCCAGCTCCTTTCATTCAGTCAGTAGCTTCAAACATTTCTGGTATATGAAAAACATGTTTTTCAATGGCAAAAATCAATGAATATTGTAAATGCACAAACAGTAATATCTCCACATTGCATGGTGCAATTCTGAAATTTTTAGCTTTTTCCTGTTAATCCTAGCATGATAAAGAAGATTCAAAGAGAGTGAGATGCAAGCTCCTTTCATTCAGTCAGTAGCTTCAAACATTTCTGGTATATGAAAAACATGTTTTTCAATGGCAAAAATCAATGAATATTGTAAATGCACAAACAGTAATATCTCCACATTGCAAGGTGCAATTCTGAAATTTTTTGCTTTTTCCTGTTAATCCTAGCATGATAAAGAAGATTCAAAGAGAGTGAGATGCCAGCTCCTTTCATTCAGTCAGTAGCTTCAAACATTTCTGGTATATGAAAAACATGTTTTTCAATGGCAAAAATCAATGAATATTGTAAATGCACAAACAGTAATATCTCCACATTGCAAGGTGCAATTCTGAAATTTTTTGCTTTTTCCTGCTAATCCTAGCATGATAAAGAAGATTCAAAGAGAGTGAGATGCCAGCTCCTTTCATTCAGTCAGTAGCTTCAAACATTTCTGGTATATGAAAAACATGTTTTTCAATGGCAAAAATCAATGAATATTGTAAATGCACAAACAGTAATATCTCCACATTGCACGGTGCAATTCTGAAATTTTTAGCTTTTTCCTGTTAATCCTAGCATGATAAAGAAGATTCAAAGAGAGTGAGATGCCAGCTCCTTTCATTCAGTCAGTAGCTTCAAACATTTCTTGTATATGAAAAACATGTTTTTCAATGGCAAAAATCAATGAATATTGTAAATGCACAAACAGTAATATCTCCACATTGCAAGGTGCAATTCTGAAATTTTTTGCTTTTTCCTGCTAATCCTAGCATGATAAAGAAGATTCAAAGAGAGTGAGATGCCAGCTCCTTTCATTCAGTCAGTAGCTTCAAACATTTCTGGTATATGAAAAACATGTTTTTCAATGGCAAAAATCAATGAATATTGTAAATGCACAAACAGTAATATCTCCACATTGCAAGGTGCAATTCTGAAATTTTTAGCTTTTTCCTGTTAATCCTAGCATGATAAAGAAGATTCAAAGAGAGTGAGATGCCAGCTCCTTTCATTCAGTCAGTAGCTTCAAACATTTCTGGTATATGAAAAACATGTTTTTCAATGGCAAAAATCTATGAATATTGTAAATGCACAAACAGTAATATCTCCACATTGCAAGGTGCAATTCTGAAATTTTTTGCTTTTTCCTGTTAATCCTAGCATGATAAAGAAGATTCAAAGAGAGTGAGATGCCAGCTCCTTTCATTCAGTCAGTAGCTTCAAACATTTCTGGTATATGAAAAACATGTTTTTCAATGGCAAAAATCAATGAATATTGTAAATGCACAAACAGTAATATCTCCACATTGCAAGGTGCAATTCTGAAATTTTTTGCTTTTTCCTGCTAATCCTAGCATGATAAAGAAGATTCAAAGAGAGTGAGATGCCAGCTCCTTTCATTCAGTCAGTAGCTTCAAACATTTCTGGTATATGAAAAACATGTTTTTCAATGGCAAAAATCAATGAATATTGTAAATGCACAAACAGTAATATCTCCACATTGCACGGTGCAATTCTGAAATTTTTAGCTTTTTCCTGTTAATCCTAGCATGATAAAGAAGATTCAAAGAGAGTGAGATGCCAGCTCCTTTCATTCAGTCAGTAGCTTCAAACATTTCTGGTATATGAAAAACATGTTTTTCAATGGCAAAAATCAATGAATATTGTAAATGCACAAACAGTAATATCTCCACATTGCACGGTGCAATTCTGAAATTTTTAGCTTTTTCCTGTTAATCCTAGCATGATAAAGAAGATTCAAAGAGAGTGAGATGCCAGCTCCTTTCATTCAGTCTGTAGCTTCAAACATTTCTGTTATATGAAAAACATGTTTTTCAATGGCAAAAATCAATGAGTATTGTAAATGCACAAACAGTAATATCTCCACATTGCAAGGTGCAATTCTGAAATTTTTTGCTTTTTCCTGTTAATCCTAGCATGATAAAGAAGATTCAAAGAGAGTGAGATGCCAGCTCCTTTCATTCAGTCAGTAGCTTCAAACATTTCTGGTATATGAAAAACATGTTTTTCAATGGCAAAAATCAATGAATATTGTAAATGCACAAACAGTAATATCTCCACATTGCAAGGTGCAATTCTGAAATTTTTTGCTTTTTCCTGCTAATCCTAGCATGATAAAGAAGATTCAAAGAGAGTGAGATGCCAGCTCCTTTCATTCAGTCAGTAGCTTCAAACATTTCTGGTATATGAAAAACATGTTTTTCAATGGCAAAAATCAATGAATATTGTAAATGCACAAACAGTAATATCTCCACATTGCACGGTGCAATTCTGAAATTTTTAGCTTTTTCCTGTTAATCCTAGCATGATAAAGAAGATTCAAAGAGAGTGAGATGCCAGCTCCTTTCATTCAGTCAGTAGCTTCAAACATTTCTGGTATATGAAAAACATGTTTTTCAATGGCAAAAATCAATGAATATTGTAAATGCACAAACAGTAATATCTCCACATTGCAAGGTGCAATTCTGAAATTTTTTGCTTTTTCCTGCTAATCCTAGCATGATAAAGAAGATTCAAAGAGAGTGAGATGCCAGCTCCTTTCATTCAGTCAGTAGCTTCAAACATTTCTGGTATATGAAAAACATGTTTTTCAATGGCAAAAATCAATGAATATTGTAAATGCACAAACAGTAATATCTCCACATTGCACGGTGCAATTCTGAAATTTTTAGCTTTTTCCTGTTAATCCTAGCATGATAAAGAAGATTCAAAGAGAGTGAGATGCCAGCTCCTTTCATTCAGTCAGTAGCTTCAAACATTTCTGGTATATGAAAAACATGTTTTTCAATGGCAAAAATCAATGAATATTGTAAATGCACAAACAGTAATATCTCCACATTGCAAGGTGCAATTCTGAAATTTTTTGCTTTTTCCTGCTAATCCTAGCATGATAAAGAAGATTCAAAGAGAGTGAGATGCCAGCTCCTTTCATTCAGTCAGAAGCTTCAAACATTTCTGGTATATGAAAAACATGTTTTTCAATGGCAAAAATCAATGAATATTGTAAATGCACAAACAGTAATATCTCCACATTGCACGGTGCAATTCTGAAATTTTTAGCTTTTTCCTGTTAATCCTAGCATGATAAAGAAGATTCAAAGAGAGTGAGATGCCAGCTCCTTTCATTCAGTCAGTAGCTTCAAACATTTCTGGTATATGAAAAACATGTTTTTCAATGGCAAAAATAAATGAATATTGTAAATGCACAAACAGTAATATCTCCACATTGCAAGGTGCAATTCTGAAATTTTTTGCTTTTTCCTGTTAATCCTAGCATGATAAAGAAGATTCAAAGAGAGTGAGATGCCAGCTCCTTTCATTCAGTCAGTAGCTTCAAACATTTCTGGTATATGAAAAACATGTTTTTCAATGGCAAAAATCAATGAATATTGTAAATGCACAAACAGTAATATCTCCACATTGCACGGTGCAATTCTGAAATTTTTAGCTTTTTCCTGTTAATCCTAGCATGATAAAGAAGATTCAAAGAGAGTGAGATGCCAGCTCCTTTCATTCAGTCAGTAGCTTCAAACATTTCTGGTATATGAAAAACATGTTTTTCAATGGCAAAAATCAATGAATATTGTAAATGCACAAACAGTAATATCTCCACATTGCAAGGTGCAATTCTGAAATTTTTTGCTTTTTCCTGTTAATCCTAGCATGATAAAGAAGATTCAAAGAGAGTGAGATGCCAGCTCCTTTCATTCAGTCAGTAGCTTCAAACATTTCTGGTATATGAAAAACATGTTTTTCAATGGCAAAAATCAATGAATATTGTAAATGCACAAACAGTAATATCTCCACATTGCAAGGTGCAATTCTGAAATTTTTTGCTTTTTCCTGCTAATCCTAGCATGATAAAGAAGATTCAAAGAGAGTGAGATGCCAGCTCCTTTCATTCAGTCAGTAGCTTCAAAAATTTCTGGTATATGAAAAACATGTTTTTCAATGGCAAAAATCAATGAATATTGTAAATGCACAAACAGTAATATCTCCACATTGCACGGTGCAATTCTGAAATTTTTAGCTTTTTCCTGTTAATCCTAGCATGATAAAGAAGATTCAAAGAGAGTGAGATGCCAGCTCCTTTCATTCAGTCAGTAGCTTCAAACATTTCTGTTATATGAAAAACATGTTTTTCAATGGCAAAAATCAATGAATATTGTAAATGCACAAACAGTAATATCTCCACATTGCAAGGTGCAATTCTGAAATTTTTTGCTTTTTCCTGCTAATCCTAGCATGATAAAGAAGATTCAAAGAGAGTGAGATGCCAGCTCCTTTCATTCAGTCAGAAGCTTCAAACATTTCTGGTATATGAAAAACATGTTTTTCAATGGCAAAAATCAATGAATATTGTAAATGCACAAACAGTAATATCTCCACATTGCAAGGTGCAATTCTGAAATTTTTTGCTTTTTCCTGTTAATCCTAGCATGATAAAGAAGATTCAAAGAGAGTGAGATGCCAGCTCCTTTCATTCAGTCAGTAGCTTCAAACATTTCTGGTATATGAAAAACATGTTTTTCAATGGCAAAAATCAATGAATATTGTAAATGCACAAACAGTAATATCTCCACATTGCAAGGTGCAATTCTGAAATTTTTTGCTTTTTCCTGTTAATCCTAGCATGATAAAGAAGATTCAAAGAGAGTGAGATGCCAGCTCCTTTCATTCAGTCAGTAGCTTCAAACATTTCTGGTATATGAAAAACATGTTTTTCAATGGCAAAAATCAATGAATATTGTAAATGCACAAACAGTAATATCTCCACATTGCAAGGTGCAATTCTGAAATTTTTTGCTTTTTCCTGTTAATCCTAGCATGATAAAGAAGATTCAAAGAGAGTGAGATGCCAGCTCCTTTCATTCAGTCAGAAGCTTCAAACATTTCTGGTATATGAAAAACATGTTTTTCAATGGCAAAAATCAATGAATATTGTAAATGCACAAACAGTAATATCTCCACATTGCACGGTGCAATTCTGAAATTTTTTGCTTTTTCCTGTTAATCCTAGCATGATAAAGAAGATTCAAAGAGAGTGAGATGCCAGCTCCTTTCATTCAGTCAGTAGCTTCAAACATTTCTGGTATATGAAAAACATGTTTTTCAATGGCAAAAATCAATGAATATTGTAAATGCACAAACAGTAATATCTCCACATTGCAAGGTGCAATTCTGAAATTTTTTGCTTTTTCCTGTTAATCCTAGCATGATAAAGAAGATTCAAAGAGAGTGAGATGCCAGCTCCTTTCATTCAGTCAGTAGCTTCAAACATTTCTGGTATATGAAAAACATGTTTTTCAATGGCAAAAATCAATGAATATTGTAAATGCACAAACAGTAATATCTCCACATTGCAAGGTGCAATTCTGAAATTTTTAGCTTTTTCCTGTTAATCCTAGCATGATAAAGAAGATTCAAAGAGAGTGAGATGCCAGCTCCTTTCATTCAGTCAGTAGCTTCAAACATTTCTGGTATATGAAAAACATGTTTTTCAATGGCAAAAATCAATGAATATTGTAAATGCACAAACAGTAATATCTCCACATTGCAAGGTGCAATTCTGAAATTTTTGCTTTTTCCTGTTAATCCTAGCATGATAAAGAAGATTCAAAGAGAGTGAGATGCCAGCTCCTTTCATTCAGTCAGTAGCTTCAAACATTTCTGGTATATGAAAAACATGTTTTTCAATGGCAAAAATCAATGAATATTGTAAATGCACAAACAGTAATATCTCCACATTGCAAGGTGCAATTCTGAAATTTTTTGCTTTTTCCTGCTAATCCTAGCATGATAAAGAAGATTCAAAGAGAGTGAGATGCCAGCTCCTTTCATTCAGTCAGTAGCTTCAAACATTTCTGGTATATGAAAAACATGTTTTTCAATGGCAAAAATCAATGAATATTGTAAATGCACAAACAGTAATATCTCCACATTGCACGGTGCAATTCTGAAATTTTTAGCTTTTTCCTGTTAATCCTAGCATGATAAAGAAGATTCAAAGAGAGTGAGATGCCAGCTCCTTTCATTCAGTCAGTAGCTTCAAACATTTCTGGTATATGAAAAACATGTTTTTCAATGGCAAAAATCAATGAATATTGTAAATGCACAAACAGTAATATCTCCACATTGCAAGGTGCAATTCTGAAATTTTTTGCTTTTTCCTGTTAATCCTAGCATGATAAAGAAGATTCAAAGAGAGTGAGATGCCAGCTCCTTTCATTCAGTCAGTAGCTTCAAACATTTCTGGTATATGAAAAACATGTTTTTCAATGGCAAAAATCAATGAATATTGTAAATGCACAAACAGTAATATCTCCACATTGCAAGGTGCAATTCTGAAATTTTTTGCTTTTTCCTGCTAATCCTAGCATGATAAAGAAGATTCAAAGAGAGTGAGATGCCAGCTCCTTTCATTCAGTCAGTAGCTTCAAACATTTCTGGTATATGAAAAACATGTTTTTCAATGGCAAAAATCAATGAATATTGTAAATGCACAAACAGTAATATCTCCACATTGCACGGTGCAATTCTGAAAATTTTAGCTTTTTCCTGTTAATCCTAGCATGATAAAGAAGATTCAAAGAGAGTGAGATGCCAGCTCCTTTCATTCAGTCAGTAGCTTCAAACATTTCTGGTATATGAAAAACATGTTTTTCAATGGCAAAAATCAATGAATATTGTAAATGCACAAACAGTAATATCTCCACATTGCAAGGTGCAATTCTGAAATTTTTTGCTTTTTCCTGCTAATCCTAGCATGATAAAGAAGATTCAAAGAGAGTGAGATGCCAGCTCCTTTCATTCAGTCAGTAGCTTCAAACATTTCTGGTATATGAAAAACATGTTTTTCAATGGCAAAAATCAATGAATATTGTAAATGCACAAACAGTAATATCTCCACATTGCACGGTGCAATTCTGAAATTTTTAGCTTTTTCCTGTTAATCCTAGCATGATAAAGAAGATTCAAAGAGAGTGAGATGCCAGCTCCTTTCATTCAGTCAGTAGCTTCAAACATTTCTGGTATATGAAAAACATGTTTTTCAATGGCAAAAATCAATGAATATTGTAAATGCACAAACAGTAATATCTCCACATTGCAAGGTGCAATTCTGAAATTTTTTGCTTTTTCCTGTTAATCCTAGCATGATAAAGAAGATTCAAAGAGAGTGAGATGCCAGCTCCTTTCATTCAGTCAGTAGCTTCAAACATTTCTGGTATATGAAAAACATGTTTTTCAATGGCAAAAATCAATGAATATTGTAAATGCACAAACAGTAATATCTCCACATTGCAAGGTGCAATTCTGAAATTTTTTGCTTTTTCCTGCTAATCCTAGCATGATAAAGAAGATTCAAAGAGAGTGAGATGCCAGCTCCTTTCATTCAGTCAGTAGCTTCAAACATTTCTGGTATATGAAAAACATGTTTTTCAATGGCAAAAATCAATGAATATTGTAAATGCACAAACAGTAATATCTCCACATTGCATGGTGCAATTCTGAAATTTTTAGCTTTTTCCTGTTAATCCTAGCATGATAAAGAAGATTCAAAGAGAGTGAGATGCCAGCTCCTTTCATTCAGTCAGTAGCTTCAAACATTTCTGGTATATGAAAAACATGTTTTTCAATGGCAAAAATCAATGAATATTGTAAATGCACAAACAGTAATATCTCCACATTGCAAGGTGCAATTCTGAAATTTTTTGCTTTTTCCTGCTAATCCTAGCATGATAAAGAAGATTCAAAGAGAGTGAGATGCCAGCTCCTTTCATTCAGTCAGAAGCTTCAAACATTTCTGGTATATGAAAAACATGTTTTTCAATGGCAAAAATCAATGAATATTGTAAATGCACAAACAGTAATATCTCCACATTGCACTGTGCAATTCTGAAATTTTTAGCTTTTTCCTGTTAATCCTAGCATGATAAAGAAGATTCAAAGAGAGTGAGATGCCAGCTCCTTTCATTCAGTCAGTAGCTTCAAACATTTCTGGTATATGAAAAACATGTTTTTCAATGGCAAAAATCAATGAATATTGTAAATGCACAAACAGTAATATCTCCACATTGCAAGGTGCAATTCTGAAATTTTTTGCTTTTTCCTGTTAATCCTAGCATGATAAAGAAGATTCAAAGAGAGTGAGATGCCAGCTCCTTTCATTCAGTCAGTAGCTTCAAACATTTCTGGTATATGAAAAACATGTTTTTCAATGGCAAAAATCAATGAATATTGTAAATGCACAAACAGTAATATCTCCACATTGCACGGTGCAATTCTGAAATTTTTAGCTTTTTCCTGTTAATCCTAGCATGATAAAGAAGATTCAAAGAGAGTGAGATGCCAGCTCCTTTCATTCAGTCAGTAGCTTCAAACATTTCTGGTATATGAAAAACATGTTTTTCAATGGCAAAAATCAATGAATATTGTAAATGCACAAACAGTAATATCTCCACATTGCAAGGTGCAATTCTGAAATTTTTTGCTTTTTCCTGCTAATCCTAGCATGATAAAGAAGATTCAAAGAGAGTGAGATGCCAGCTCCTTTCATTCAGTCATTAGCTTCAAACATTTCTGGTATATGAAAAACATGTTTTTCAATTGCAAAAATCAATGAATATTGTAAATGCACAAACAGTAATATCTCCACATTGCACGGTGCAATTCTGAAATTTTTAGCTTTTTCCTGTTAATCCTAGCATGATAAAGAAGATTCAAAGAGAGTGAGATGCCAGCTCCTTTCATTCAGTCAGTAGCTTCAAACATTTCTGGTATATGAAAAACATGTTTTTCAATGGCAAAAATCAATGAATATTGTAAATGCACAAACAGTAATATCTCCACATTGCAAGGTGCAATTCTGAAATGTTTTGCTTTTTCCTGTTAATCCTAGCATGATAAAGAAGATTCAAAGAGAGTGAGATGCCAGCTCCTTTCATTCAGTCAGTAGCTTCAAACATTTCTGGTATATGAAAAACATGTTTTTCAATGGCAAAAATCAATGAATATTGTAAATGCACAAACAGTAATATCTCCACATTGCAAGGTGCAATTCTGAAATTTTTTGCTTTTTCCTGCTAATCCTAGCATGATAAAGAAGATTCAAAGAGAGTGAGATGCCAGCTCCTTTCATTCAGTCAGTAGCTTCAAACATTTCTGGTATATGAAAAACATGTTTTTCAATGGCAAAAATCAATGAATATTGTAAATGCACAAACAGTAATATCTCCACATTGCACGGTGCAATTCTGAAATTTTTAGCTTTTTCCTGTTAATCCTAGCATGATAAAGAAGATTCAAAGAGAGTGAGATGCCAGCTCCTTTCATTCAGTCAGTAGCTTCAAACATTTCTGGTATATGAAAAACATGTTTTTCAATGGCAAAAATCAATGAATATTGTAAATGCACAAACAGTAATATCTCCACATTGCAAGGTGCAATTCTGAAATGTTTTGCTTTTTCCTGTTAATCCTAGCATGATAAAGAAGATTCAAAGAGAGTGAGATGCCAGCTCCTTTCATTCAGTCAGTAGCTTCAAACATTTCTGGTATATGAAAAACATGTTTTTCAATGGCAAAAATCAATGAATATTGTAAATGCACAAACAGTAATATCTCCACATTGCAAGGTGCAATTCTGAAATTTTTTGCTTTTTCCTGCTAATCCTAGCATGATAAAGAAGATTCAAAGAGAGTGAGATGCCAGCTCCTTTCATTCAGTCAGTAGCTTCAAACATTTCTGGTATATGAAAAACATGTTTTTCAATGGCAAAAATCAATGAATATTGTAAATGCACAAACAGTAATATCTCCACATTGCACGGTGCAATTCTGAAATTTTTAGCTTTTTCCTGTTAATCCTAGCATGATAAAGAAGATTCAAAGAGAGTGAGATGCCAGCTCCTTTCATTCAGTCAGTAGCTTCAAACATTTCTGGTATATGAAAAACATGTTTTTCAATGGCAAAAATCAATGAATATTGTAAATGCACAAACAGTAATATCTCCACATTGCAAGGTGCAATTCTGAAATTTTTTGCTTTTTCCTGTTAATCCTAGCATGATAAAGAAGATTCAAAGAGAGTGAGATGCCAGCTCCTTTCATTCAGTCAGTAGCTTCAAACATTTCTGGTATATGAAAAACATGTTTTTCAATGGCAAAAATCAATGAATATTGTAAATGCACAAACAGTAATATCTCCACATTGCAAGGTGCAATTCTGAAATTTTTTGCTTTTTCCTGCTAATCCTAGCATGATAAAGAAGATTCAAAGAGAGTGAGATGCCAGCTCCTTTCATTCAGTCAGTAGCTTCAAACATTTCTGGTATATGAAAAACATGTTTTTCAATGGCAAAAATCAATGAATATTGTAAATGCACAAACAGTAATATCTCCACATTGCAAGGTGCAATTCTGAAATTTTTAGCTTTTTCCTGTTAATCCTAGCATGATAAAGAAGATTCAAAGAGAGTGAGATGCCAGCTCCTTTCATTCAGTCAGTAGCTTCAAACATTTCTGGTATATGAAAAACATGTTTTTCAATGGCAAAAATCAATGAATATTGTAAATGCACAAACAGTAATATCTCCACATTGCAAGGTGCAATTCTGAAATTTTTTGCTTTTTCCTGCTAATCCTAGCATGATAAAGAAGATTCAAAGAGAGTGAGATGCCAGCTCCTTTCATTCAGTCAGTAGCTTCAAACATTTCTGGTATATGAAAAACATGTTTTTCAATGGCAAAAATCAATGAATATTGTAAATGCACAAACAGTAATATCTCCACATTGCACGGTGCAATTCTGAAATTTTTAGCTTTTTCCTGTTAATCCTAGCATGATAAAGAAGATTCAAAGAGAGTGAGATGCCAGCTCCTTTCATTCAGTCAGTAGCTTCAAACATTTCTGGTATATGAAAAACATGTTTTTCAATGGCAAAAATCAATGAATATTGTAAATGCACAAACAGTAATATCTCCACATTGCAAGGTGCAATTCTGAAATTTTTTGCTTTTTCCTGTTAATCCTAGCATGATAAAGAAGATTCAAAGAGAGTGAGATGCCAGCTCCTTTCATTCAGTCAGTAGCTTCAAACATTTCTGGTATATGAAAAACATGTTTTTCAATGGCAAAAATCAATGAATATTGTAAATGCACAAACAGTAATATCTCCACATTGCAAGGTGCAATTCTGAAATTTTTTGCTTTTTCCTGCTAATCCTAGCATGATAAAGAAGATTCAAAGAGAGTGAGATGCCAGCTCCTTTCATTCAGTCAGTAGCTTGAAACATTTCTGGTATATGAAAAACATGTTTTTCAATGGCAAAAATCAATGAATATTGTAAATGCACAAACAGTAATATCTCCACATTGCACGGTGCAATTCTGAAATTTTTAGCTTTTTCCTGTTAATCCTAGCATGATAAAGAAGATTCAAAGAGAGTGAGATGCCAGCTCCTTTCATTCAGTCAGTAGCTTCAAACATTTCTGGTATATGAAAAACATGTTTTTCAATGGCAAAAATCAATGAATATTGTAAATGCACAAACAGTAATATCTCCACATTGCAAGGTGCAATTCTGAAATTTTTTGCTTTTTCCTGCTAATCCTAGCATGATAAAGAAGATTCAAAGAGAGTGAGATGCCAGCTCCTTTCATTCAGTCAGAAGCTTCAAACATTTCTGGTATATGAAAAACATGTTTTTCAATGGCAAAAATCAATGAATATTGTAAATGCACAAACAGTAATATCTCCACATTGCACGGTGCAATTCTGAAATTTTTAGCTTTTTCCTGTTAATCCTAGCATGATAAAGAAGATTCAAAGAGAGTGAGATGCCAGCTCCTTTCATTCAGTCAGTAGCTTCAAACATTTCTGGTATATGAAAAACATGTTTTTCAATGGCAAAAATCAATGAATATTGTAAATGCACAAACAGTAATATCTCCACATTGCACGGTGCAATTCTGAAATTTTTAGCTTTTTCCTGTTAATCCTAGCATGATAAAGAAGATTCAAAGAGAGTGAGATGCCAGCTCCTTTCATTCAGTCAGTAGCTTCAAACATTTCTGGTATATGAAAAACATGTTTTTCAATGGCAAAAATCAATGAATATTGTAAATGCACAAACAGTAATATCTCCACATTGCAAGGTGCAATTCTGAAATTTTTTGCTTTTTCCTGTTAATCCTAGCATGATAAAGAAGATTCAAAGAGAGTGAGATGCCAGCTCCTTTCATTCAGTCAGTAGCTTCAAACATTTCTGGTATATGAAAAACATGTTTTTCAATGGCAAAAATCAATGAATATTGTAAATGCACAAACAGTAATATCTCCACATTGCAAGGTGCAATTCTGAAATTTTTTGCTTTTTCCTGCTAATCCTAGCATGATAAAGAAGATTCAAAGAGAGTGAGATGCCAGCTCCTTTCATTCAGTCAGTAGCTTCAAACATTTCTGGTATATGAAAAACATGTTTTTCAATGGCAAAAATCAATGAATATTGTAAATGCACAAACAGTAATATCTCCACATTGCACGGTGCAATTCTGAAATTTTTAGCTTTTTCCTGTTAATCCTAGCATGATAAAGAAGATTCAAAGAGAGTGAGATGCCAGCTCCTTTCATTCAGTCAGTAGCTTCAAACATTTCTGGTATATGAAAAACATGTTTTTCAATGGCAAAAATCAATGAATATTGTAAATGCACAAACAGTAATATCTCCACATTGCAAGGTGCAATTCTGAAATTTTTTGCTTTTTCCTGCTAATCCTAGCATGATAAAGAAGATTCAAAGAGAGTGAGATGCCAGCTCCTTTCATTCAGTCAGTAGCTTCAAACATTTCTGGTATATGAAAAACATGTTTTTCAATGGCAAAAATCAATGAATATTGTAAATGCACAAACAGTAATATCTCCACATTGCAAGGTGCAATTCTGAAATTTTTTGCTTTTTCCTGTTAATCCTAGCATGATAAAGAAGATTCAAAGAGAGTGAGATGCCAGCTCCTTTCATTCAGTCAGTAGCTTCAAACATTTCTGGTATATGAAAAACATGTTTTTCAATGGCAAAAATCAATGAATATTGTAAATGCACAAACAGTAATATCTCCACATTGCAAGGTGCAATTCTGAAATTTTTTGCTTTTTCCTGCTAATCCTAGCATGATAAAGAAGATTCAAAGAGAGTGAGATGCCAGCTCCTTTCATTCAGTCAGTAGCTTCAAACATTTCTGGTATATGAAAAACATGTTTTTCAATGGCAAAAATCAATGAATATTGTAAATGCACAAACAGTAATATCTCCACATTGCAAGGTGCAATTCTGAAATTTTTTGCTTTTTCCTGCTAATCCTAGCATGATAAAGAAGATTCAAAGAGAGTGAGATGCCAGCTCCTTTCATTCAGTCAGTAGCTTCAAACATTTCTGGTATATGAAAAACATGTTTTTCAATGGCAAAAATCAATGAATATTGTAAATGCACAAACAGTAATATCTCCACATTGCACGGTGCAATTCTGAAATTTTTAGCTTTGTCCTGTTAATCCTAGCATGATAAAGAAGATTCAAAGAGAGTGAGATGCCAGCTCCTTTCATTCAGTCAGTAGCTTCAAACATTTCTGGTATATGAAAAACATGTTTTTCAATGGCAAAAATCAATGAATATTGTAAATGCACAAACAGTAATATCTCCACATTGCACGGTGCAATTCTGAAATTTTTAGCTTTTTCCTGTTAATCCTAGCATGATAAAGAAGATTCAAAGAGAGTGAGATGCCAGCTCCTTTCATTCAGTCATTAGCTTCAAACATTTCTGGTATATGAAAAACATGTTTTTCAATGGCAAAAATCAATGAATATTGTAAATGCACAAACAGTAATATCTCCACATTGCACGGTGCAATTCTGAAATTTTTAGCTTTTTCCTGTTAATCCTAGCATGATAAAGAAGATTCAAAGAGAGTGAGATGCCAGCTCCTTTCATTCAGTCAGTAGCTTCAAACATTTCTGGTATATGAAAAACATGTTTTTCAATGGCAAAAATCAATGAATATTGTAAATGCATAAACAGTAATATCTCCACATTGCAAGGTGCAATTCTGAAATTTTTTGCTTTTTCCTGTTAATCCTAGCATGATAAAGAAGATTCAAAGAGAGTGAGATGCCAGCTCCTTTCATTCAGTCAGTAGCTTCAAACATTTCTGGTATATGAAAAACATGTTTTTCAATGGCAAAAATCAATGAATATTGTAAATGCACAAACAGTAATATCTCCACATTGCAAGGTGCAATTCTGAAATTTTTTGCTTTTTCCTGCTAATCCTAGCATGATAAAGAAGATTCAAAGAGAGTGAGATGCCAGCTCCTTTCATTCAGTCAGTAGCTTCAAACATTTCTGGTATATGAAAAACATGTTTTTCAATGGCAAAAATCAATGAATATTGTAAATGCACAAACAGTAATATCTCCACATTGCACGGTGCAATTCTGAAATTTTTAGCTTTTTCCTGTTAATCCTAGCATGATAAAGAAGATTCAAAGAGAGTGAGATGCCAGCTCCTTTCATTCAGTCAGTAGCTTCAAACATTTCTGGTATATGAAAAACATGTTTTTCAATGGCAAAAATCAATGAATATTGTAAATGCACAAACAGTAATATCTCCACATTGCAAGGTGCAATTCTGAAATTTTTTGCTTTTTCCTGCTAATCCTAGCATGATAAAGAAGATTCAAAGAGAGTGAGATGCCAGCTCCTTTCATTCAGTCAGTAGCTTCAAACATTTCTGGTATATGAAAAACATGTTTTTCAATGGCAAAAATCAATGAATATTGTAAATGCACAAACAGTAATATCTCCACATTGCACGGTGCAATTCTGAAATTTTTAGCTTTTTCCTGTTAATCCTAGCATGATAAAGAAGATTCAAAGAGAGTGAGATGCCAGCTCCTTTCATTCAGTCAGTAGCTTCAAACATTTCTGGTATATGAAAAACATGTTTTTCAATGGCAAAAATCAATGAATATTGTAAATGCACAAACAGTAATATCTCCACATTGCAAGGTGCAATTCTGAAATTTTTGCTTTTTCCTGCTAATCCTAGCATGATAAAGAAGATTCAAAGAGAGTGAGATGCCAGCTCCTTTCATTCAGTCAGTAGCTTCAAACATTTCTGGTATATGAAAAACATGTTTTTCAATGGCAAAAATCAATGAATATTGTAAATGCACAAACAGTAATATCTCCACATTGCAAGGTGCAATTCTGAAATTTTTTGCTTTTTCCTGTTAATCCTAGCATGATAAAGAAGATTCAAAGAGAGTGAGATGCCAGCTCCTTTCATTCAGTCAGTAGCTTCAAACATTTCTGGTATATGAAAAACATGTTTTTCAATGGCAAAAATCAATGAATATTGTAAATGCACAAACAGTAATATCTCCACATTGCAAGGTGCAATTCTGAAATTTTTTGCTTTTTCCTGCTAATCCTAGCATGATAAAGAAGATTCAAAGAGAGTGAGATGCCAGCTCCTTTCATTCAGTCAGTAGCTTCAAACATTTCTGGTATATGAAAAACATGTTTTTCAATGGCAAAAATCAATGAATATTGTAAATGCACAAACAGTAATATCTCCACATTGCAAGGTGCAATTCTGAAATTTTTTGCTTTTTCCTGCTAATCCTAGCATGATAAAGAAGATTCAAAGAGAGTGAGATGCCAGCTCCTTTCATTCAGTCAGTAGCTTCAAACATTTCTGGTATATGAAAAACATGTTTTTCAATGGCAAAAATCAATGAATATTGTAAATGCACAAACAGTAATATCTCCACATTGCACGGTGCAATTCTGAAATTTTTAGCTTTGTCCTGTTAATCCTAGCATGATAAAGAAGATTCAAAGAGAGTGAGATGCCAGCTCCTTTCATTCAGTCAGTAGCTTCAAACATTTCTGGTATATGAAAAACATGTTTTTCAATGGCAAAAATCAATGAATATTGTAAATGCACAAACAGTAATATCTCCACATTGCACGGTGCAATTCTGAAATTTTTAGCTTTTTCCTGTTAATCCTAGCATGATAAAGAAGATTCAAAGAGAGTGAGATGCCAGCTCCTTTCATTCAGTCATTAGCTTCAAACATTTCTGGTATATGAAAAACATGTTTTTCAATGGCAAAAATCAATGAATATTGTAAATGCACAAACAGTAATATCTCCACATTGCACGGTGCAATTCTGAAATTTTTAGCTTTTTCCTGTTAATCCTAGCATGATAAAGAAGATTCAAAGAGAGTGAGATGCCAGCTCCTTTCATTCAGTCAGTAGCTTCAAACATTTCTGGTATATGAAAAACATGTTTTTCAATGGCAAAAATCAATGAATATTGTAAATGCATAAACAGTAATATCTCCACATTGCAAGGTGCAATTCTGAAATTTTTTGCTTTTTCCTGTTAATCCTAGCATGATAAAGAAGATTCAAAGAGAGTGAGATGCCAGCTCCTTTCATTCAGTCAGTAGCTTCAAACATTTCTGGTATATGAAAAACATGTTTTTCAATGGCAAAAATCAATGAATATTGTAAATGCACAAACAGTAATATCTCCACATTGCAAGGTGCAATTCTGAAATTTTTTGCTTTTTCCTGCTAATCCTAGCATGATAAAGAAGATTCAAAGAGAGTGAGATGCCAGCTCCTTTCATTCAGTCAGTAGCTTCAAACATTTCTGGTATATGAAAAACATGTTTTTCAATGGCAAAAATCAATGAATATTGTAAATGCACAAACAGTAATATCTCCACATTGCACGGTGCAATTCTGAAATTTTTAGCTTTTTCCTGTTAATCCTAGCATGATAAAGAAGATTCAAAGAGAGTGAGATGCCAGCTCCTTTCATTCAGTCAGTAGCTTCAAACATTTCTGGTATATGAAAAACATGTTTTTCAATGGCAAAAATCAATGAATATTGTAAATGCACAAACAGTAATATCTCCACATTGCAAGGTGCAATTCTGAAATTTTTTGCTTTTTCCTGCTAATCCTAGCATGATAAAGAAGATTCAAAGAGAGTGAGATGCCAGCTC
>NW_027371309.1:0-28713 GCF_046119375.1 Phyllobates terribilis
GGTATCTATAATGTGAGGAGCGGTATCTATAATGTGTGGTGCGGTATCTATAATGTGAGGAGCGGTATCTATAATGTGAGGAGCGGTATCTATAATGTGAGGAGCGGTATCTATAATGTGAGGAGCGGTATCTATAATGTGAGGAGCGGTATCTATAATGTGTGGAGCGGTATCTATAATGTGTGGAGCGGTATCTATAATGTGAGGAGCGGTATCTATAATGTGAGGAGCGGTATCTATAATGTGAGGAGCGGTATCTATAATGTGAGGAGCGGTATCTATAATGTGTGGAGCGGTATCTATAATGTGTGGAGCGGTATCTATAATGTGTGGAGCGGTATCTATAATGTGAGGTGCGGTATCTATAATGTGAGGAGCGGTATCTATAATGTGAGGAGCGGTATCTATAATGTGAGGAGCGGTATCTATAATGTGTGGAGCGGTATCTATAATGTGAGGTGCGGTATCTATAATGTGTGGAGCGGTATCTATAATGTGAGGTGCGGTATCTATAATGTGAGGAGCGGTATCTATAATGTGTGGAGCGGTATCTATAATGTGAGGAGCGGTATCTATAATGTGTGGAGCGGTATCTATAATGTGAGGAGCGGTATCTATAATGTGAGGAGCGGTATCTATAATGTGTTGGAGCGGTATCTATAATGTGTGGAGCGGTATCTATAATGTGAGGTGCGGTATCTATAATGTGTGGAGCGGTATCTATAATGTGTGGAGCGGTATCTATAATGTGAGGAGCGGTATCTATAATGTGAGGAGCGGTATCTATAATGTGTGGAGCGGTATCTATAATGTGAGGTGCGGTATCTATAATGTGTGGAGCGGTATCTATAATGTGTGGAGCGGTATCTATAATGTGAGGAGCGGTATCTATAATGTGAGGAGCGGTATCTATAATGTGCGGAGCGGTATCTATAATGTGCGGAGCGGTATCTATAATGTGAGGTGCGGTATCTATAATGTGAGGTGCGGTATCTATAATGTGTGGAGCGGTATCTATAATGTGTGGAGCGGTATCTATAATGTGTGGAGCGGTATCTATAATGTGTGGAGCGGTATCTATAATGTGAGGAGCGGTATCTATAATGTGAGGAGCGGTATCTATAATGTGTGGAGCGGTATCTATAATGTGAGGAGCGGTATCTATAATGTGAGGAGCGGTATCTATAATGTGTGGAGCGGTATCTATAATGTGTGGAGCGGTATCTATAATGTGTGGAGCGGTATCTATAATGTGTGGAGCGGTATCTATAATGTGTGGAGCGGTATCTATAATGTGAGGAGCGGTATCTATAATGTGTGGAGCGGTATCTATAATGTGTGGAGCGGTATCTATAATGTGAGGAGCGGTATCTATAATGTGAGGTGCGGTATCTATAATGTGAGGAGAGGTATCTATAATGTGTGGAGCGGTATCTATAATGTGTGGAGCGGTATCTATAATGTGTGGAGCGGTATCTATAATGTGAGGAGCGGTATCTATAATGTGAGGAGCGGTATCTATAATGTGAGGAGCGGTATCTATAATGTGTGGAGCGGTATCTATAATGTGAGGAGCGGTATCTATAATGTGAGGAGCGGTATCTATAATGTGTGGAGCGGTATCTATAATGTGTGGAGCGGTATCTATAATGTGAGGAGCGGTATCTATAATGTGAGGAGCGGTATCTATAATGTGTGGAGCGGTATCTATAATGTGAGGAGCGGTATCTATAATGTGAGGAGCGGTATCTATAATGTGAGGAGCGGTATCTATAATGTGTGGAGCGGTATCTATAATGTGAGGAGCGGTATCTATAATGTGAGGAGCGGTATCTATAATGTGTGGAGCGGTATCTATAATGTGAGGAGCGGTATCTATAATGTGAGGAGCGGTATCTATAATGTGTGGAGCGGTATCTATAATGTGTGGAGCGGTATCTATAATGTGTGGAGCGGTATCTATAATGTGTGGAGCGGTATCTATAATGTGTGGAGCGGTATCTATAATGTGTGGAGCGGTATCTATAATGTGAGGAGCGGTATCTATAATGTGAGGTGCGGTATCTATAATGTGAGGAGAGGTATCTATAATGTGTGGAGCGGTATCTATAATGTGTGGAGCGGTATCTATAATGTGTGGAGCGGTATCTATAATGTGAGGAGCGGTATCTATAATGTGAGGAGCGGTATCTATAATGTGAGGAGCGGTATCTATAATGTGTGGAGCGGTATCTATAATGTGAGGAGCGGTATCTATAATGTGAGGAGCGGTATCTATAATGTGTGGAGCGGTATCTATAATGTGTGGAGCGGTATCTATAATGTGAGGAGCGGTATCTATAATGTGAGGAGCGGTATCTATAATGTGTGGAGCGGTATCTATAATGTGTGGAGCGGTATCTATAATGTGTGGAGCGGTATCTATAATGTGAGGAGCGGTATCTATAATGTGAGGTGCGGTATCTATAATGTGAGGAGCGGTATCTATAATGTGTGGAGCGGTATCTATAATGTGTGGAGCGGTATCTATAATGTGAGGAGCGGTATCTATAATGTGAGGAGCGGTATCTATAATGTGAGGAGCGGTATCTATAATGTGAGGAGCGGTATCTATAATGTGAGGAGCGGTATCTATAATGTGTGGAGCGGTATCTATAATGTGTGGAGCGGTATCTATAATGTGAGGTGCGGTATCTATAATGTGAGGAGCGGTATCTATAATGTGAGGTGCGGTATCTATAATGTGTGGAGCGGTATCTATAATGTGAGGTGCGGTATCTATAATGTGAGGAGCGGTATCTATAATGTGAGGAGCGGTATCTATAATGTGAGGAGCGGTATCTATAATGTGAGGAGCGGTATCTATAATGTGAGGAGCGGTATCTATAATGTGTGGAGCGGTATCTATAATGTGTGGAGCGGTATCTATAATGTGAGGAGCGGTATCTATAATGTGAGGTGCGGTATCTATAATGTGAGGAGCGGTGTCTATAATGTGAGGAGCGGTGTCTATAATGTGAGGAGCGGTGTCTATAATGTGAGGAGCGGTGTCTATAATGTGAGGAGCGGTATCTATAATGTGAGGTGCGGTATCTATAATGTGAGGAGCGGTATCTATAATGTGAGGAGCGGTATCTATAATGTGTGGAGCGGTATCTATAATGTGAGGTGCGGTATCTATAATGTGAGGTGCGGTATCTATAATGTGATGTGCGGTATCTATAATGTGAGGTGCGGTATCTATAATGTGAGGAGAGGTATCTATAATGTGAGGAGCGGTATCTATAATGTGTGGAGCGGTGTCTATAATGTGAGGAGCGGTGTCTATAATGTGAGGTGCGGTATCTATAATGTGTGGAGCGGTATCTATAATGTGAGGAGCGGTATCTATAATGTGAGGTGCGGTATCTATAATGTGAGGTGCGGTATCTATAATGTGTGGAGCGGTATCTATAATGTGTGGAGCGGTATCTATAATGTGTGGAGCGGTATCTATAATGTGTGGAGCGGTATCTATAATGTGTGGAGCGGTATCTATAATGTGTGGAGCGGTATCTATAATGTGAGGAGCGGTATCTATAATGTGAGGAGCGGTATCTATAATGTGTGGAGCGGAATCTATAATGTGAGGAGCGGTATCTATAATGTGAGGAGCGGTATCTATAATGTGTGGAGCGGTATCTATAATGTGAGGAGCGGTATCTATAATGTGAGGAGCGGTATCTATAATGTGTGGAGCGGTATCTATAATGTGAGGTGCGGTATCTATAATGTGAAGAGCGGTATCTATAATGTGAGGAGCGGTATCTATAATGTGAGGAGCGGTATCTATAATGTGAGGAGCGGTATCTATAATGTGAGGAGCGGTATCTATAATGTGAGGTGCGGTATCTATAATGTGTGGAGCGGTATCTATAATGTGTGGAGCGGTATCTATAATGTCAGGAGCGGTATCTATAATGTGAGGAGCGGTATCTATAATGTGTGGAGCGGTATCTATAATGTGTGGAGCGGTATCTATAATGTGTGGAGCGGTATCTATAATGTGTGGAGCGGTATCTATAATGTGTGGAGCGGTATCTATAATGTGTGGAGCGGTATCTATAATGTGTGGAGCGGTATCTATAATGTGTGGAGCGGTATCTATAATGTGAGGTGCGGTATCTATAATGTGTGGAGCGGTATCTATAATGTGTGGAGCGGTATCTATAATGTGAGGAGAGGTATCTATAATGTGTGGAGCGATATCTATAATGTGAGGAGAGGTATCTATAATGTGAGGAGCGGTATCTATAATGTGTGGAGCGGTATCTAATAATGTGAGGAGAGGTATCTATAATGTGAGGAGCGGTATCTATAATGTGTGGAGCGGTATCTATAATGTGTGGAGCGGTATCTATAATGTGAGGAGCGGTATCTATAATGTGTGGAGCGGTATCTATAATGTGTGGAGCGGTATCTATAATGTGTGGAGCGGTATCTATAATGTGAGGAGAGGTATCTATAATGTGAGGAGAGGTATCTATAATGTGTGGAGCGGTATCTATAATGTGAGGTGCGGTATCTATAATGTGAGGAGCGGTATCTATAATGTGTGGAGCGGTATCTATAATGTGAGGAGCGGTATCTATAATGTGTGGAGCGGTATCTATAATGTGTGGAGCGGTATCTATAATGTGTGGAGCGGTATCTATAATGTGTGGAGCGATATCTATAATGTGAGGAGCGGTATCTATAATGTGTGGAGCGATATCTATAATGTGAGGAGAGGTATCTATAATGTGAGGAGCGGTATCTATAATGTGTGGAGCGGTATCTATAATGTGTGGAGCGGTATCTATAATGTGAGGAGCGGTATCTATAATGTGTGGAGCGGTATCTATAATGTGTGGAGCGGTATCTATAATGTGTGGAGCGGTATCTATAATGTGAGGAGAGGTATCTATAATGTGAGGAGAGGTATCTATAATGTGTGGAGCGGTATCTATAATGTGAGGTGCGGTATCTATAATGTGAGGAGCGGTATCTATAATGTGTGGAGCGGTATCTATAATGTGAGGAGCGGTATCTATAATGTGTGGAGCGGTATCTATAATGTGTGGAGCGGTATCTATAATGTGTGGAGCGGTATCTATAATGTGTGGAGCGGTATCTATAATGTGTGGAGCGGTATCTATAATGTGTGGAGCGGTATCTATAATGTGTGGAGCGGTATCTATAATGTGTGGAGCGGTATCTATAATGTGTGGAGCGGTATCTATAATGTGTGGAGCGGTATCTATAATGTGTGGAGCGGTATCTATAATGTGAGGAGCGGTATCTATAATGTGTGGAGCGGTATCTATAATGTGTGGAGCGGTATCTATAATGTGAGGTGCGGTATCTATAATGTGTGGAGCGGTATCTATAATGTGTGGAGCGGTATCTATAATGTGTGGAGCGGTATCTATAATGTGTGGAGCGGTATCTATAATGTGAGGTGCGGTATCTATAATGTGAGGAGCGGTATCTATAATGTGAGGAGCGGTATCTATAATGTGTGGAGCGGTATCTATAATGTGTGGAGCGGTATCTATAATGTGAGGTGCGGTATCTATAATGTGAGGAGCGGTATCTATAATGTGTGGAGCGGTATCTATAATGTGAGGAGAGGTATCTATAATGTGAGGAGAGGTATCTATAATGTGAGGTGCGGTATCTATAATGTGAGGAGCGGTATCTATAATGTGAGGTGCGGTATCTATAATGTGTGGAGCGGTATCTATAATGTGTGGAGCGGTATCTATAATGTGAGGAGCGGTATCTATAATGTGAGGAGCGGTATCTATAATGTGTGGAGCGGTATCTATAATGTGTGGAGCGGTATCTATAATGTGTGGAGCGGTATCTATAATGTGTGGAGCGGTATCTATAATGTGTGGAGCGGTATCTATAATGTGTGGAGCGGTATCTATAATGTGTGGAGCGGTATCTATAATGTGTGGAGCGGTATCTATAATGTGTGGAGCGGTATCTATAATGTGTGGTGCGGTATCTATAATGTGAGGAGCGGTATCTATAATGTGAGGAGCGGTATCTATAATGTGAGGAGCGGTATCTATAATGTGTGGAGCGGTATCTATAATGTGTGGAGCGGTATCTATAATGTGTGGAGCGGTATCTATAATGTGTGGAGCGGTATCTATAATGTGTGGAGCGGTATCTATAATGTGAGGTGCGGTATCTATAATGTGTGGAGCGGTATCTATAATGTGAGGAGCGGTATCTATAATGTGTGGTGCGGTATCTATAATGTGAGGAGCGGTATCTATAATGTGTGGTGCGGTATCTATAATGTGAGGTGCGGTATCTATAATGTGAGGAGCGGTATCTATAATGTGTGGTGCGGTATCTATAATGTGAGGAGCGGTATCTATAATGTGAGGAGCGGTATCTATAATGTGTGGTGCGGTATCTATAATGTGAGGAGCGGTATCTATAATGTGAGGAGCGGTATCTATAATGTGAGGAGCGGTATCTATAATGTGAGGAGCGGTATCTATAATGTGTGGAGCGGTATCTATAATGTGTGGAGCGGTATCTATAATGTGTGGAGCGGTATCTATAATGTGAGGAGCGGTATCTATAATGTGTGGAGCGGTATCTATAATGTGAGGTGCGGTATCTATAATGTGTGGAGCGGTATCTATAATGTGAGGAGCGGTATCTATAATGTGTGGAGCGGTATCTATAATGTGAGGTGCGGTATCTATAATGTGAGGAGCGGTATCTATAATGTGAGGAGCGGTATCTATAATGTGAGGAGAGGTATCTATAATGTGAGGAGAGGTATCTATAATGTGAGGAGCGGTATCTATAATGTGAGGAGCGGTATCTATAATGTGTGGAGCGGTATCTATAATGTGAGGAGCGGTATCTATAATGTGAGGAGCGGTATCTATAATGTGAGGAGAGGTATCTATAATGTGAGGTGCGGTATCTATAATGTGAGGTGCGGTATCTATAATGTGTGGAGCGGTATCTATAATGTGAGGAGCGGTATCTATAATGTGTGGAGCGGTATCTATAATGTGTGGAGCGGTATCTATAATGTGAGGAGCGGTATCTATAATGTGAGGAGCGGTATCTATAATGTGAGGAGCGGTATCTATAATGTGTGGAGCGGTATCTATAATGTGAGGAGCGGTATCTATAATGTGAGGAGCGGTATCTATATTGTGAGGAGAGGTATCTATAATGTGAGGAGCGGTATCTATAATGTGTGGAGCGGTATCTATAATGTGAGGAGCGGTATCTATAATGTGAGGAGAGGTATCTATAATGTGAGGAGAGGTATCTATAATGTGAGGTGCGGTATCTATAATGTGAGGTGCGGTATCTATAATGTGAGGTGCGGTATCTATAATGTGAGGTGCGGTATCTATAATGTGAGGAGCGGTATCTATAATGTGAGGAGAGGTATCTATAATGTGTGGAGCGGTATCTATAATGTGTGGAGCGGTATCTATAATGTGTGGAGCGGTATCTATAATGTGTGGAGCGGTATCTATAATGTGAGGAGCGGTATCTATAATGTGAGGTGCGGTATCTATAATGTGAGGTGCGGTATCTATAATGTGAGGAGCGGTATCTATAATGTGAGGAGAGGTATCTATAATGTGTGGAGCGGTATCTATAATGTGAGGTGCGGTATCTATAATGTGTGGAGCGGTATCTATAATGTGTGGAGCGGTATCTATAATGTGAGGAGCGGTATCTATAATGTGAGGTGCGGTATCTATAATGTGAGGTGCGGTATCTATAATGTGAGGAGAGGTATCTATAATGTGAGGTGCGGTATCTATAATGTGAGGTGCGGTATCTATAATGTGAGGAGCGGTATCTATAATGTGAGGAGCGGTATCTATAATGTGAGGAGAGGTATCTATAATGTGAGGAGAGGTATCTATAATGTGAGGAGAGGTATCTATAATGTGAGGAGCGGTATCTATAATGTGAGGTGCGGTATCTATAATGTGAGGTGCGGTATCTATAATGTGTGGAGCGGTATCTATAATGTGTGGAGCGGTATCTATAATGTGAGGAGCGGTATCTATAATGTGAGGAGAGGTATCTATAATGTGAGGTGCGGTATCTATAATGTGAGGTGCGGTATCTATAATGTGAGGTGCGGTATCTATAATGTGAGGAGCGGTATCTATAATGTGTGGAGCGGTATCTATAATGTGAGGTGCGGTATCTATAATGTGAGGTGCGGTATCTATAATGTGTGGAGCGGTATCTATAATGTGTGGAGCGGTATCTATAATGTGAGGTGCGGTATCTATAATGTGAGGAGCGGTATCTATAATGTGAGGAGCGGTATCTATAATGTGAGGAGAGGTATCTATAATGTGAGGTGCGGTATCTATAATGTGAGGTGCGGTATCTATAATGTGTGGAGCGGTATCTATAATGTGAGGTGCGGTATCTATAATGTGAGGTGCGGTATCTATAATGTGAGGTGCGGTATCTATAATGTGAGGTGCGGTATCTATAATGTGTGGAGCGGTATCTATAATGTGTGGAGCGGTATCTATAATGTGAGGTGCGGTATCTATAATGTGAGGAGCGGTATCTATAATGTGTGGAGCGGTATCTATAATGTGAGGTGCGGTATCTATAATGTGAGGTGCGGTATCTATAATGTGAGGAGCGGTATCTATAATGTGTGGAGAGGTATCTATAATGTGAGGAGAGGTATCTATAATGTGAGGTGCGGTATCTATAATGTGAGGTGCGGTATCTATAATGTGAGGTGCGGTATCTATAATGTGTGGAGCGGTATCTATAATGTGTGGAGCGGTATCTATAATGTGAGGAGCGGTATCTATAATGTGTGGAGAGGTATCTATAATGTGAGGAGAGGTATCTATAATGTGAGGTGCGGTATCTATAATGTGAGGTGCGGTATCTATAATGTGAGGAGCGGTATCTATAATGTGTGGAGCGGTATCTATAATGTGAGGAGAGGTATCTATAATGTGAGGTGCGGTATCTATAATGTGAGGTGCGGTATCTATAATGTGAGGTGCGGTATCTATAATGTGTGGAGCGGTATCTATAATGTGAGGAGCGGTGTCTATAATGTGAGGAGCGGTATCTATAATGTGAGGTGCGGTATCTATAATGTGAGGTGCGGTATCTATAATGTGTGGAGAGGTATCTATAATGTGAGGAGAGGTATCTATAATGTGAGGTGCGGTATCTATAATGTGAGGTGCGGTATCTATAATGTGAGGTGCGGTATCTATAATGTGAGGAGCGGTATCTATAATGTGAGGAGAGGTATCTATAATGTGAGGTGCGGTATCTATAATGTGAGGTGCGGTATCTATAATGTGAGGAGCGGTATCTATAATGTGTGGAGCGGTATCTATAATGTGTGGAGCGGTATCTATAATGTGAGGAGCGGTATCTATAATGTGAGGAGAGGTATCTATAATGTGAGGTGCGGTATCTATAATGTGAGGTGCGGTATCTATAATGTGAGGTGCGGTATCTATAATGTGAGGAGCGGTATCTATAATGTGAGGAGCGGTATCTATAATGTGTGGAGAGGTATCTATAATGTGAGGAGAGGTATCTATAATGTGTGGAGCGGTATCTATAATGTGAGGTGCGGTATCTATAATGTGTGGAGCGGTATCTATAATGTGAGGAGAGGTATCTATAATGTGAGGTGCGGTATCTATAATGTGAGGTGCGGTATCTATAATGTGAGGTGCGGTATCTATAATGTGTGGAGCGGTATCTATAATGTGAGGTGCGGTATCTATAATGTGAGGAGCGGTATCTATAATGTGAGGAGAGGTATCTATAATGTGAGGTGCGGTATCTATAATGTGAGGTGCGGTATCTATAATGTGAGGAGAGGTATCTATAATGTGAGGTGCGGTATCTATAATGTGAGGTGCGGTATCTATAATGTGAGGAGCGGTATCTATAATGTGAGGAGCGGTATCTATAATGTGAGGAGCGGTATCTATAATGTGAGGAGAGGTATCTATAATGTGAGGAGAGGTATCTATAATGTGAGGAGCGGTATCTATAATGTGAGGTGCGGTATCTATAATGTGAGGTGCGGTATCTATAATGTGTGGAGCGGTATCTATAATGTGTGGAGCGGTATCTATAATGTGAGGAGCGGTATCTATAATGTGAGGAGCGGTATCTATAATGTGAGGAGCGGTATCTATAATGTGAGGAGCGGTATCTATAATGTGTGGAGCGGTATCTATAATGTGTGGAGCGGTATCTATAATGTGAGGAGCGGTATCTATAATGTGAGGAGCGGTATCTATAATGTGAGGAGCGGTATCTATAATGTGAGGAGCGGTATCTATAATGTGAGGAGCGGTATCTATAATGTGTGGAGCGGTATCTATAATGTGTGGAGCGGTATCTATAATGTGAGGTGCGGTATCTATAATGTGAGGTGCGGTATCTATAATGTGTGGAGCGGTATCTATAATGTGTGGAGCGGTATCTATAATGTGAGGAGCGGTATCTATAATGTGTGGAGCGGTATCTATAATGTGTGGAGCGGTATCTATAATGTGTGGAGCGGTATCTATAATGTGTGGAGCGGTATCTATAATGTGAGGAGCGGTATCTATAATGTGTGGAGCGGTATCTATAATGTGTGGAGCGGTATCTATAATGTGTGGAGCGGTATCTATAATGTGAGGAGCGGTATCTATAATGTGAGGAGCGGTATCTATAATGTGTGGAGCGGTATCTATAATGTGTGGAGCGGTATCTATAATGTGTGGAGCGGTATCTATAATGTGAGGTGCGGTATCTATAATGTGAGGAGCGGTATCTATAATGTGAGGAGCGGTATCTATAATGTGAGGTGCGGTATCTATAATGTGTGGAGCGGTATCTATAATGTGTGGAGCGGTATCTATAATGTGTGGTGCGGTATCTATAATGTGTGGAGCGGTATCTATAATGTGTGGTGCGGCATCTATAATGTGTGGTGCGGCATCTATAATGTGTGGAGCGGCATCTATAATGTGTGGAGCGGCATCTATAATGTGTGGAGCGGCATCTATAATGTGTGGAGCGGCATCTATAATGTGTGGAGCGGCATCTATAATGTGTGGAGCGGCATCTATAATGTGTGGAGCGGCATCTATAATGTGTGGAGCGGCATCTATAATGTGTGGAGCGGCATCTATAATGTGAGGAGCGGTATCTATAATGTGTGGAGCGGTATCTATAATGTGAGGAGCGGTATCTATAATGTGAGGTGCGGTATCTATAATGTGTGGAGCGGTATCTATAATGTGTGGAGCGGTATCTATAATGTGTGGAGCGGTATCTATAATGTGTGGAGCGGTATCTATAATGTGAGGTGCGGTATCTATAATGTGTGGAGCGGTATCTATAATGTGTGGAGAGGTATCTATAATGTGAGGTGCGGTATCTATAATGTGAGGTGCGGTATCTATAATGTGAGGTGCGGTATCTATAATGTGAGGAGCGGTATCTATAATGTGAGGTGCGGTATCTATAATGTGAGGTGCGGTATCTATAATGTGAGGTGCGGTATCTATAATGTGAGGAGCGGTATCTATAATGTGAGGAGAGGTATCTATAATGTGAGGAGAGGTATCTATAATGTGAGGAGCGGTATCTATAATGTGAGGAGCGGTATCTATAATGTGAGGAGCGGTATCTATAATGTGAGGAGCGGTATCTATAATGTGAGGAGCGGTATCTATAATGTGAGGAGCGGTATCTATAATGTGAGGTGCGGTATCTATAATGTGAGGAGCGGTATCTATAATGTGAGGTGCGGTATCTATAATGTGAGGAGCGGTATCTATAATGTGTGGAGCGGTATCTATAATGTGTGGAGCGGTATCTATAATGTGAGGAGCGGTATCTATAATGTGAGGAGCGGTATCTATAATGTGTGGAGCGGTATCTATAATGTATGGAGCGGTATCTATAATGTGAGGAGCGGTATCTATAATGTGTGGAGCGGTATCTATAATGTGAGGAGCGGTATCTATAATGTGTGGAGCGGTATCTATAATGTGTGGAGCGGTATCTATAATGTGAGGAGCGGTATCTATAATGTGTGGAGCGGTATCTATAATGTGTGGAGCGGTATCTATAATGTGTGGAGCGGTATCTATAATGTGTGGAGCGGTATCTATAATGTGAGGAGCGGTATCTATAATGTGAGGAGCGGTATCTATAATGTGAGGTGCGGTATCTATAATGTGAGGTGCGGTATCTATAATGTGTGGAGCGGTATCTATAATGTGTGGTGCGGTATCTATAATGTGTGGAGCGGTATCTATAATGTGTGGAGCGGTATCTATAATGTGTGGTGCGGTATCTATAATGTGTGGTGCGGTATCTATAATGTGAGGAGCGGTATCTATAATGTGTGGAGCGGTATCTATAATGTGTGGAGCGGTATCTATAATGTGTGGAGAGGTATCTATAATGTGAGGAGAGGTATCTATAATGTGTGGAGCGGTATCTATAATGTGTGGAGCGGTATCTATAATGTGTGGAGCGGTATCTATAATGTGTGGAGCGGTATCTATAATGTGTGGAGCGGTATCTATAATGTGTGGAGCGGTATCTATAATGTGAGGTGCGGTATCTATAATGTGTGGAGCGGTATCTATAATGTGTGGAGCGGTATCTATAATGTGAGGAGCGGTATCTATAATGTGAGGAGCGGTATCTATAATGTGAGGAGCGGTATCTATAATGTGAGGTGCGGTATCTATAATGTGAGGAGCGGTATCTATAATGTGTGGAGCGGTATCTATAATGTGTGGAGAGGTATCTATAATGTGAGGAGCGGTATCTATAATGTGTGGAGCGGTATCTATAATGTGTGGAGAGGTATCTATAATGTGAGGAGCGGTATCTATAATGTGTGGAGCGGTATCTATAATGTGTGGAGCGGTATCTATAATGTGTGGAGCGGTATCTATAATGTGTGGAGCGGTATCTATAATGTGTGGTGCGGTATCTATAATGTGTGGAGCGGTATCTATAATGTGTGGTGCGGCATCTATAATGTGTGGTGCGGCATCTATAATGTGTGGAGCGGCATCTATAATGTGTGGAGCGGCATCTATAATGTGTGGAGCGGCATCTATAATGTGTGGAGCGGCATCTATAATGTGTGGA
The DNA here is from genome assembly GCF_046119375.1 of Phyllobates terribilis. Taxonomy (NCBI): domain Eukaryota; kingdom Metazoa; phylum Chordata; class Amphibia; order Anura; family Dendrobatidae; genus Phyllobates; species Phyllobates terribilis. Next base: position 13,210 of record NW_027371309.1, read on the forward strand.
GCGGCATCTATAATGTGTGGAGCGGCATCTATAATGTGTGGAGCGGCATCTATAATGTGTGGAGCGGTATCTATAATGTGTGGAGCGGTATCTATAATGTGTGGAGCGGTATCTATAATGTGAGGTGCGGTATCTATAATGTGAGGTGCGGTATCTATAATGTGTGGAGCGGTATCTATAATGTGTGGAGAGGTATCTATAATGTGAGGTGCGGTATCTATAATGTGAGGTGCGGTATCTATAATGTGAGGTGCGGTATCTATAATGTGAGGAGCGGTATCTATAATGTGAGGTGCGGTATCTATAATGTGAGGTGCGGTATCTATAATGTGAGGTGCGGTATCTATAATGTGAGGAGCGGTATCTATAATGTGAGGAGAGGTATCTATAATGTGAGGAGAGGTATCTATAATGTGAGGAGCGGTATCTATAATGTGAGGTGCGGTATCTATAATGTGAGGAGCGGTATCTATAATGTGTGGAGCGGTATCTATAATGTGTGGAGCGGTATCTATAATGTGAGGAGCGGTATCTATAATGTGTGGAGCGGTATCTATAATGTGTGGAGCGGTATCTATAATGTGTGGAGCGGTATCTATAATGTGTGGAGCGGTATCTATAATGTGAGGAGCGGTATCTATAATGTGTGGAGCGGTATCTATAATGTGTGGAGCGGTATCTATAATGTGAGGAGCGGTATCTATAATGTGTGGAGCGGTATCTATAATGTGAGGAGCGGTATCTATAATGTGTGGAGCGGTATCTATAATGTGTGGAGCGGTATCTATAATGTGAGGAGCGGTATCTATAATGTGTGGAGCGGTATCTATAATGTGTGGAGCGGTATCTATAATGTGTGGAGCGGTATCTATAATGTGAGGAGCGGTATCTATAATGTGAGGAGCGGTATCTATAATGTGTGGAGCGGTATCTATAATGTGTGGAGCGGTATCTATAATGTGAGGAGCGGTATCTATAATGTGTGGAGCGGTATCTATAATGTGAGGAGCGGTATCTATAATGTGTGGAGCGGTATCTATAATGTGTGGAGCGGTATCTATAATGTGAGGAGCGGTATCTATAATGTGTGGAGCGGTATCTATAATGTGTGGAGCGGTATCTATAATGTGTGGAGCGGTATCTATAATGTGTGGAGCGGTATCTATAATGTGAGGAGCGGTATCTATAATGTGAGGAGCGGTATCTATAATGTGAGGTGCGGTATCTATAATGTGAGGTGCGGTATCTATAATGTGTGGAGCGGTATCTATAATGTGTGGAGCGGTATCTATAATGTGTGGAGCGGTATCTATAATGTGTGGAGCGGTATCTATAATGTGTGGTGCGGTATCTATAATGTGTGGTGCGGTATCTATAATGTGAGGAGCGGTATCTATAATGTGTGGAGCGGTATCTATAATGTGTGGAGCGGTATCTATAATGTGTGGAGAGGTATCTATAATGTGAGGAGAGGTATCTATAATGTGTGGAGCGGTATCTATAATGTGTGGAGCGGTATCTATAATGTGTGGAGCGGTATCTATAATGTGTGGAGCGGTATCTATAATGTGTGGAGCGGTATCTATAATGTGTGGAGCGGTATCTATAATGTGTGGAGCGGTATCTATAATGTGTGGAGCGGTATCTATAATGTGTGGAGCGGTATCTATAATGTGTGGAGCGGTATCTATAATGTGAGGTGCGGTATCTATAATGTGAGGTGCGGTATCTATAATGTGTGGAGCGGTATCTATAATGTGTGGAGCGGTATCTATAATGTGAGGAGCGGTATCTATAATGTGAGGAGCGGTATCTATAATGTGAGGAGCGGTATCTATAATGTGAGGAGAGGTATCTATAATGTGAGGAGCGGTATCTATAATGTGAGGAGCGGTATCTATAATGTGTGGAGCGGTATCTATAATGTGAGGTGCGGTATCTATAATGTGAGGTGCGGTATCTATAATGTGTGGAGCGGTATCTATAATGTGAGGAGCGGTATCTATAATGTGTGGAGCGGTATCTATAATGTGTGGAGCGGTATCTATAATGTGTGGAGCGGTATCTATAATGTGTGGAGCGGTATCTATAATGTGTGGTGCGGTATCTATAATGTGTGGAGCGGTATCTATAATGTGTGGAGCGGTATCTATAATGTGAGGTGCGGTATCTATAATGTGTGGAGCGGTATCTATAATGTGTGGAGCGGTATCTATAATGTGAGGAGCGGTATCTATAATGTGTGGAGCGGTATCTATAATGTGTGGAGCGGTATCTATAATGTGTGGAGCGGTATCTATAATGTGAGGTGCGGTATCTATAATGTGTGGAGCGGTATCTATAATGTGTGGAGCGGTATCTATAATGTGAGGAGAGGTATCTATAATGTGAGGAGCGGTATCTATAATGTGTGGAGCGGTATCTATAATGTGAGGAGAGGTATCTATAATGTGAGGAGCGGTATCTATAATGTGTGGAGCGGTATCTATAATGTGTGGAGCGGTATCTATAATGTGTGGAGAGGTATCTATAATGTGAGGAGCGGTATCTATAATGTGTGGAGCGGTATCTATAATGTGTGGAGAGGTATCTATAATGTGAGGAGCGGTATCTATAATGTGTGGAGCGGTATCTATAATGTGTGGAGCGGTATCTATAATGTGAGGAGCGGTATCTATAATGTGTGGAGCGGTATCTATAATGTGTGGAGAGGTATCTATAATGTGAGGAGCGGTATCTATAATGTGTGGAGCGGTATCTATAATGTGTGGAGCGGTATCTATAATGTGTGGAGCGGTATCTATAATGTGTGGAGCGGTATCTATAATGTGTGGAGCGGTATCTATAATGTGTGGTGCGGTATCTATAATGTGTGGAGCGGTATCTATAATGTGTGGAGCGGTATCTATAATGTGTGGAGCGGTATCTATAATGTGTGGAGCGGTATCTATAATGTGTGGAGCGGTATCTATAATGTGTGGAGCGGTATCTATAATGTGTGGAGCGGTATCTATAATGTGTGGTGCGGTATCTATAATGTGTGGAGCGGCATCTATAATGTGTGGTGCGGCATCTATAATGTGTGGTGCGGCATCTATAATGTGTGGAGCGGCATCTATAATGTGTGGAGCGGCATCTATAATGTGTGGAGCGGCATCTATAATGTGTGGAGCGGCATCTATAATGTGTGGAGCGGCATCTATAATGTGTGGAGCGGCATCTATAATGTGTGGAGCGGCATCTATAATGTGTGGAGCGGCATCTATAATGTGTGGAGCGGCATCTATAATGTGTGGAGCGGCATCTATAATGTGAGGTGCGGCATCTATAATGTGAGGTGCGGTATCTATAATGTGTGGAGCGGTATCTATAATGTGTGGAGAGGTATCTATAATGTGAGGTGCGGTATCTATAATGTGAGGTGCGGTATCTATAATGTGAGGTGCGGTATCTATAATGTGAGGAGCGGTATCTATAATGTGAGGTGCGGTATCTATAATGTGAGGTGCGGTATCTATAATGTGAGGTGCGGTATCTATAATGTGAGGAGCGGTATCTATAATGTGAGGAGAGGTATCTATAATGTGAGGAGAGGTATCTATAATGTGAGGAGCGGTATCTATAATGTGAGGTGCGGTATCTATAATGTGAGGAGCGGTATCTATAATGTGTGGAGCGGTATCTATAATGTGTGGAGCGGTATCTATAATGTGAGGAGCGGTATCTATAATGTGTGGAGCGGTATCTATAATGTGTGGAGCGGTATCTATAATGTGTGGAGCGGTATCTATAATGTGTGGAGCGGTATCTATAATGTGAGGAGCGGTATCTATAATGTGTGGAGCGGTATCTATAATGTGTGGAGCGGTATCTATAATGTGAGGAGCGGTATCTATAATGTGTGGAGCGGTATCTATAATGTGAGGAGCGGTATCTATAATGTGTGGAGCGGTATCTATAATGTGTGGAGCGGTATCTATAATGTGAGGAGCGGTATCTATAATGTGTGGAGCGGTATCTATAATGTGTGGAGCGGTATCTATAATGTGTGGAGCGGTATCTATAATGTGTGGAGCGGTATCTATAATGTGAGGAGCGGTATCTATAATGTGAGGAGCGGTATCTATAATGTGAGGTGCGGTATCTATAATGTGAGGTGCGGTATCTATAATGTGTGGAGCGGTATCTATAATGTGTGGTGCGGTATCTATAATGTGTGGTGCGGTATCTATAATGTGTGGAGCGGTATCTATAATGTGTGGTGCGGTATCTATAATGTGTGGTGCGGTATCTATAATGTGAGGAGCGGTATCTATAATGTGTGGAGCGGTATCTATAATGTGTGGAGCGGTATCTATAATGTGTGGAGAGGTATCTATAATGTGAGGAGAGGTATCTATAATGTGTGGAGCGGTATCTATAATGTGTGGAGCGGTATCTATAATGTGTGGAGCGGTATCTATAATGTGTGGAGCGGTATCTATAATGTGTGGAGCGGTATCTATAATGTGTGGAGCGGTATCTATAATGTGTGGAGCGGTATCTATAATGTGTGGAGCGGTATCTATAATGTGTGGAGCGGTATCTATAATGTGTGGAGCGGTATCTATAATGTGAGGTGCGGTATCTATAATGTGAGGTGCGGTATCTATAATGTGTGGAGCGGTATCTATAATGTGTGGAGCGGTATCTATAATGTGAGGAGCGGTATCTATAATGTGAGGAGCGGTATCTATAATGTGAGGAGCGGTATCTATAATGTGAGGAGAGGTATCTATAATGTGAGGAGCGGTATCTATAATGTGAGGAGCGGTATCTATAATGTGTGGAGCGGTATCTATAATGTGAGGTGCGGTATCTATAATGTGAGGTGCGGTATCTATAATGTGTGGAGCGGTATCTATAATGTGAGGAGCGGTATCTATAATGTGTGGAGCGGTATCTATAATGTGTGGAGCGGTATCTATAATGTGTGGAGCGGTATCTATAATGTGTGGAGCGGTATCTATAATGTGTGGTGCGGTATCTATAATGTGTGGAGCGGTATCTATAATGTGTGGAGCGGTATCTATAATGTGAGGTGCGGTATCTATAATGTGTGGAGCGGTATCTATAATGTGTGGAGCGGTATCTATAATGTGTGGAGCGGTATCTATAATGTGTGGAGCGGTATCTATAATGTGTGGAGCGGTATCTATAATGTGTGGAGCGGTATCTATAATGTGTGGAGCGGTATCTATAATGTGTGGAGCGGTATCTATAATGTGTGGAGCGGTATCTATAATGTGAGGAGCGGTATCTATAATGTGAGGAGCGGTATCTATAATGTGAGGAGCGGTATCTATAATGTGTGGAGCGGTATCTATAATGTGTGGAGCGGTATCTATAATGTGTGGAGCGGTATCTATAATGTGAGGAGCGGTATCTATAATGTGTGGAGCGGTATCTATAATGTGTGGAGCGGTATCTATAATGTGAGGAGAGGTATCTATAATGTGAGGAGCGGTATCTATAATGTGTGGAGCGGTATCTATAATGTGTGGAGCGGTATCTATAATGTGTGGAGAGGTATCTATAATGTGAGGAGCGGTATCTATAATGTGTGGAGCGGTATCTATAATGTGTGGAGAGGTATCTATAATGTGAGGAGCGGTATCTATAATGTGTGGAGCGGTATCTATAATGTGTGGAGCGGTATCTATAATGTGTGGAGCGGTATCTATAATGTGTGGAGCGGTATCTATAATGTGTGGAGCGGTATCTATAATGTGTGGAGCGGTATCTATAATGTGTGGAGCGGTATCTATAATGTGTGGAGCGGTATCTATAATGTGTGGAGCGGTATCTATAATGTGTGGAGCGGTATCTATAATGTGTGGAGCGGTATCTATAATGTGTGGAGCGGTATCTATAATGTGTGGAGCGGTATCTATAATGTGTGGAGCGGTATCTATAATGTGAGGAGCGGTATCTATAATGTGTGGAGCGGTATCTATAATGTGTGGAGCGGTATCTATAATGTGAGGAGCGGTATCTATAATGTGAGGAGCGGTATCTATAATGTGTGGAGCGGTATCTATAATGTGAGGAGCGGTATCTATAATGTGTGGAGCGGTATCTATAATGTGTGGAGCGGTATCTATAATGTGTGGAGCGGTATCTATAATGTGTGGAGCGGTATCTATAATGTGTGGAGCGGTATCTATAATGTGAGGAGAGGTATCTATAATGTGAGGAGCGGTATCTATAATGTGTGGAGCGGTATCTATAATGTGTGGAGCGGTATCTATAATGTGTGGAGCGGTATCTATAATGTGAGGAGCGGTATCTATAATGTGAGGAGCGGTATCTATAATGTGAGGAGCGGTATCTATAATGTGAGGAGCGGTATCTATAATGTGAGGAGAGGTATCTATAATGTGTGGAGCGGTATCTATAATGTGTGGAGCGGTATCTATAATGTGTGGAGCGGTATCTATAATGTGTGGAGCGGTATCTATAATGTGAGGAGCGGTATCTATAATGTGTGGAGCGGTATCTATAATGTGTGGAGCGGTATCTATAATGTGTGGAGCGGTATCTATAATGTGAGGAGCGGTATCTATAATGTGTGGAGCGGTATCTATAATGTGTGGAGAGGTATCTATAATGTGAGGAGCGGTATCTATAATGTGTGGAGCGGTATCTATAATGTGTGGAGCGGTATCTATAATGTGAGGAGCGGTATCTATAATGTGAGGAGCGGTATCTATAATGTGTGGAGCGGTATCTATAATGTGAGGAGCGGTATCTATAATGTGTGGAGCGGTATCTATAATGTGTGGAGCGGTATCTATAATGTGTGGAGCGGTATCTATAATGTGAGGAGAGGTATCTATAATGTGTGGAGCGGTATCTATAATGTGTGGAGCGGTATCTATAATGTGTGGAGCGGTATCTATAATGTGTGGAGCGGTATCTATAATGTGAGGAGAGGTATCTATAATGTGAGGAGCGGTATCTATAATGTGTGGAGCGGTATCTATAATGTGTGGAGCGGTATCTATAATGTGTGGAGCGGTATCTATAATGTGTGGAGCGGTATCTATAATGTGTGGAGCGGTATCTATAATGTGTGGAGCGGTATCTATAATGTGTGGAGCGGTATCTATAATGTGTGGAGCGGTATCTATAATGTGTGGAGCGGTATCTATAATGTGAGGAGCGGTATCTATAATGTGAGGAGCGGTATCTATAATGTGAGGAGCGGTATCTATAATGTGAGGAGCGGTATCTATAATGTGAGGAGCGGTATCTATAATGTGAGGTGCGGTATCTATAATGTGTGGAGCGGTATCTATAATGTGTGGAGCGGTATCTATAATGTGTGGAGCGGTATCTATAATGTGTGGAGCGGTATCTATAATGTGAGGAGCGGTATCTATAATGTGTGGAGCGGTATCTATAATGTGTGGAGCGGTATCTATAATGTGTGGAGCGGTATCTATAATGTGTGGAGCGGTATCTATAATGTGTGGAGCGGTATCTATAATGTGTGGAGCGGTATCTATAATGTGTGGAGCGGTATCTATAATGTGTGGAGCGGTATCTATAATGTGTGGAGCGGTATCTATAATGTGAGGAGCGGTATCTATAATGTGTGGAGCGGTATCTATAATGTGTGGAGCGGTATCTATAATGTGTGGAGCGGTATCTATAATGTGAGGAGCGGTATCTATAATGTGTGGAGCGGTATCTATAATGTGTGGAGCGGTATCTATAATGTGTGGAGCGGTATCTATAATGTGTGGAGCGGTATCTATAATGTGTGGAGCGGTATCTATAATGTGTGGAGCGGTATCTATAATGTGTGGAGCGGTATCTATAATGTGAGGAGCGGTATCTATAATGTGAGGTGCGGTATCTATAATGTGTGGAGCGGTATCTATAATGTGTGGAGAGGTATCTATAATGTGAGGAGCGGTATCTATAATGTGTGGAGCGGTATCTATAATGTGTGGAGAGGTATCTATAATGTGAGGAGCGGTATCTATAATGTGTGGAGCGGTATCTATAATGTGAGGTGCGGTATCTATAATGTGTGGAGCGGTATCTATAATGTGTGGAGCGGTATCTATAATGTGAGGAGCGGTATCTATAATGTGAGGAGCGGTATCTATAATGTGTGGAGCGGTATCTATAATGTGTGGAGCGGTATCTATAATGTGAGGAGCGGTATCTATAATGTGAGGTGCGGTATCTATAATGTGTGGAGCGGTATCTATAATGTGTGGAGAGGTATCTATAATGTGAGGAGCGGTATCTATAATGTGTGGAGCGGTATCTATAATGTGTGGAGCGGTATCTATAATGTGTGGAGCGGTATCTATAATGTGTGGAGCGGTATCTATAATGTGTGGAGCGGTATCTATAATGTGTGGAGCGGTATCTATAATGTGTGGAGCGGTATCTATAATGTGTGGAGCGGTATCTATAATGTGTGGAGCGGTATCTATAATGTGAGGAGCGGTATCTATAATGTGTGGAGCGGTATCTATAATGTGTGGAGCGGTATCTATAATGTGTGGAGCGGTATCTATAATGTGTGGAGCGGTATCTATAATGTGTGGAGCGGTATCTATAATGTGAGGAGAGGTATCTATAATGTGAGGAGCGGTATCTATAATGTGTGGAGCGGTATCTATAATGTGTGGAGCGGTATCTATAATGTGTGGAGCGGTATCTATAATGTGAGGAGAGGTATCTATAATGTGTGGAGCGGTATCTATAATGTGAGGAGCGGTATCTATAATGTGAGGAGAGGTATCTATAATGTGTGGAGCGGTATCTATAATGTGTGGAGCGGTATCTATAATGTGAGGAGAGGTATCTATAATGTGAGGAGCGGTATCTATAATGTGTGGAGCGGTATCTATAATGTGTGGAGCGGTATCTATAATGTGTGGAGCGGTATCTATAATGTGTGGAGCGGTATCTATAATGTGAGGAGAGGTATCTATAATGTGAGGAGCGGTATCTATAATGTGAGGAGCGGTATCTATAATGTGAGGAGCGGTATCTATAATGTGAGGTGCGGTATCTATAATGTGAGGAGCGGTATCTATAATGTGAGGAGAGGTATCTATAATGTGTGGAGCGGTATCTATAATGTGTGGAGCGTTATCTATAATGTGTGGAGCGGTATCTATAATGTGTGGAGCGGTATCTATAATGTGTGGAGCGGTATCTATAATGTGTGGAGCGGTATCTATAATGTGTGGAGCGGTATCTATAATGTGTGGAGCGGTATCTATAATGTGTGGAGCGGTATCTATAATGTGTGGAGCGGTATCTATAATGTGTGGAGCGGTATCTATAATGTGAGGAGCGGTATCTATAATGTGTGGAGCGGTATCTATAATGTGTGGAGCGGTATCTATAATGTGAGGTGCGGTATCTATAATGTGAGGTGCGGTATCTATAATGTGTGGAGCGGTATCTATAATGTGAGGAGCGGTATCTATAATGTGTGGAGCGGTATCTATAATGTGAGGAGAGGTATCTATAATGTGAGGAGAGGTATCTATAATGTGAGGAGCGGTATCTATAATGTGTGGAGCGGTATCTATAATGTGTGGAGCGGTATCTATAATGTGAGGAGCGGTATCTATAATGTGAGGAGCGGTATCTATAATGTGAGGAGCGGTATCTATAATGTGAGGAGCGGTATCTATAATGTGTGGAGCGGTATCTATAATGTGTGGAGCGGTATCTATAATGTCAGGAGCGGTATCTATAATGTGAGGTGCGGTATCTATAATGTGAGGTGCGGTATCTATAATGTGAGGTGCGGTATATATAATGTGAGGAGCGGTATCTATAATGTGTGGAGCGGTATCTATAATGTGAGGAGCGGTATCTATAATGTGTGGAGCGGTATCTATAATGTGAGGAGAGGTATCTATAATGTGAGGAGCGGTATCTATAATGTGAGGTGCGGTATCTATAATGTGAGGTGCGGTATCTATAATGTGTGGAGCGGTATCTATAATGTGAGGAGCGGTATCTATAATGTGAGGAGCGGTATCTATAATGTGAGGAGCGGTATCTATAATGTGAGGTGCGGTATCTATAATGTGAGGAGCGGTATCTATAAAGTGAGGAGCGGTATCTATAATGTGAGGAGCGGTATCTATAATGTGAGGAGCGGTATCTATAATGTGTGGAGCGGTATCTATAATGTGTGGAGCGGTATCTATAATGTGTGGAGCGGTATCTATAATGTGTGGAGCGGTATCTATAATGTGTGGAGCGGTATCTATAATGTGTGGAGCGGTATCTATAATGTGTGGAGCGGTATCTATAATGTGAGGAGAGGTATCTATAATGTGAGGAGCGGTATCTATAATGTGAGGAGCGGTATCTATAATGTGTGGAGCGGTATCTATAATGTGTGGCGCGGTATCTATAATGTGTGGAGCGGTATCTATAATGTGAGGAGAGGTATCTATAATGTGTGGAGCGGTATCTATAATGTGTGGTGCGGTATCTATAATGTGAGGTGCGGTATCTATAATGTGAGGAGAGGTATCTATAATGTGTGGAGCGGTATCTATAATGTGTGGAGCGGTATCTATAATGTGTGGAGCGGTATCTATAATGTGTGGAGCGGTATCTATAATGTGTGGAGCGGTATCTATGACGTGTGGAGCGGTATCTATGACGTGTGGAGCGGTATCTATGACGTGTGGAGCGGTATCTATGACGTGAGGAGCGGTATCTATAACGTGAGGAGCGGTATCTATAACGTGAGGAGCGGTATCTATAACGTGAGGAGCGGTATCTATAAGGTGAGGAGCGGTATCTATAACGTGTGGAGCGGTATCTATAACGTGAGGAGCGGTATCTATAACGTGAGGAGCGGTATCTATAACGTGAGGAGCGGTATCTATAACGTGAGGAGCGGTATCTATAAGGTGAGGAGCGGTATCTATAACGTGTGGAGCGGTATCTATAACGTGAGGAGCGGTATCTATAACGTGAGGAGCGGTATCTATAACGTGAGGAGCGGTATCTATAACGTGAGGAGCGGTATCTATAAGGTGAGGAGCGGTATCTATAATGTGTGGAGCGGTATCTATAATGTGAGGAGCGGTATCTATAATGTGAGGAGCGGTATCTATAATGTGTGGAGCGGTATCTATAATGTGTGGAGCGGTATCTATAATGTGTGGAGCGGTATCTATAATGTGTGGAGCGGTATCTATAATGTGAGGAGCGGTATCTATAATGTGTGGAGCGGTATCTATAATGTGTGGAGCGGTATCTATAACGTGTGGAGCGGTATCTATAACGTGAGGAGCGGTATCTATAAGGTGAGGAGCGGTATCTATAATGTGTGGAGCGGTATCTATAATGTGAGGAGCGGTATCTATAATGTGAGGAGCGGTATCTATAATGTGTGGAGCGGTATCTATAATGTGAGGAGCGGTATCTATAACGTGAGGAGCGGTATCTATAAGGTGAGGAGCGGTATCTATAAGGTGAGGAGCGGTATCTATAATGTGTGGAGCGGTATCTATAATGTGAGGAGCGGTATCTATAATGTGAGGAGCGGTATCTATAATGTGAGGAGCGGTATCTATAAGGTGAGGAGCGGTATCTATAATGTGTGGAGCGGTATCTATAATGTGAGGAGCGGTATCTATAATGTGAGGAGCGGTATCTATAATGTGTGGAGCGGTATCTATAATGTGAGGAGCGGTATCTATAACGTGAGGAGCGGTATCTATAAGGTGAGGAGCGGTATCTATAAGGTGAGGAGCGGTATCTATAATGTGTGGAGCGGTATCTATAATGTGAGGAGCGGTATCTATAACGTGAGGAGCGGTATCTATAACGTGAGGAGCGGTATCTATAAGGTGAGGAGCGGTATCTATAATGTGTGGAGCGGTATCTATAATGTGAGGAGCGGTATCTATAATGTGAGGAGCGGTATCTATAATGTGTGGAGCGGTATCTATAATGTGAGGAGCGGTATCTATAATGTGAGGAGCGGTATCTATAATGTGTGGAGCGGTATCTATAATGTGTGGAGCGGTATCTATAATGTGTGGAGCGGTATCTATAATGTGAGGAGCGGTATCTATAATGTGAGGTGCGGTATCTATAATGTGTGGAGCGGTATCTATAATGTGAGGAGCGGTATCTATAATGTGTGGAGCGGTATCTATAATGTGTGGAGCGGTATCTATAATGTGTGGAGCGGTATCTATAATGTGAGGAGCGGTATCTATAATGTGAGGAGCGGTATCTATAATGTGTGGAGCGGTATCTATAATGTGAGGAGCGGTATCTATAACGTGTGGAGCGGTGTCTATAACGTGAGGAGCGGTATCTATAACGTGAGGAGCGGTATCTATAATGTGTGGAGCGGTATCTATAATGTGTGGAGCGGTATCTATAATGTGTGGAGCGGTATCTATAATGTGAGGAGAGGTATCTATAATGTGTGGAGCGGTATCTATAATGTGTGGAGCGGTATCTATAATGTGTGGAGCGGTATCTATAATGTGAGGAGCGGTATCTATAATGTGTGGAGCGGTATCTATAATGTGAGGAGCGGTATCTATAATGTGAGGAGCGGTATCTATAATGTGTGGAGCGGTATCTATAATGTGTGGAGCGGTATCTATAATGTGTGGAGCGGTATCTATAATGTGTGGAGCGGTATCTATAATGTGTGGAGCGGTATCTATAATGTGTGGAGCGGTATCTATAATGTGTGGAGCGGTATCTATAATGTGTGGAGCGGTATCTATAATGTGTGGAGCGGTATCTATAATGTGTGGAGCGGTATCTATAATGTGTGGAGCGGTATCTATAATGTGTGGAGCGGTATCTATAATGTGTGGAGCGGTATCTATAATGTGAGGAGCGGTATCTATAATGTGTGGAGCGGTATCTATAATGTGTGGAGCGGTATCTATAATGTGTGGAGCGGTATCTATAATGTGAGGTGCGGTATCTATAATGTGAGGTGCGGTATCTATAATGTGTGGAGCGGTATCTATAATGTGTGGAGCGGTATCTATAATGTGAGGAGCGGTATCTATAATGTGTGGAGCGGTATCTATAATGTGAGGAGAGGTATCTATAATGTGAGGAGAGGTATCTATAATGTGAGGAGCGGTATCTATAATGTGTGGAGCGGTATCTATAATGTGTGGAGCGGTATCTATAATGTGAGGAGCGGTATCTATAATGTGAGGAGCGGTATCTATAATGTGAGGAGCGGTATCTATAATGTGAGGAGCGGTATCTATAATGTGTGGAGCGGTATCTATAATGTGTGGAGCGGTATCTATAATGTCAGGAGCGGTATCTATAATGTGAGGTGCGGTATCTATAATGTGAGGTGCGGTATCTATAATGTGAGGAGCGGTATCTATAATGTGTGGAGCGGTATCTATAATGTGAGGAGCGGTATCTATAATGTGAGGAGAGGTATCTATAATGTGAGGAGCGGTATCTATAATGTGAGGTGCGGTATCTATAATGTGAGGTGCGGTATCTATAATGTGTGGAGCGGTATCTATAATGTGAGGAGCGGTATCTATAATGTGAGGAGCGGTATCTATAATGTGAGGAGCGGTATCTATAATGTGAGGTGCGGTATCTATAATGTGAGGAGCGGTATCTATAATGTGAGGAGCGGTATCTATAAAGTGAGGAGCGGTATCTATAATGTGAGGAGCGGTATCTATAATGTGAGGAGCGGTATCTATAATGTGTGGAGCGGTATCTATAATGTGTGGAGCGGTATCTATAATGTGTGGAGCGGTATCTATAATGTGTGGAGCGGTATCTATAATGTGTGGAGCGGTATCTATAATGTGAGGTGCGGTATCTATAATGTGAGGAGCGGTATCTATAATGTGTGGAGCGGTATCTATAATGTGTGGAGCGGTATCTATAATGTGTGGAGCGGTATCTATAATGTGAGGAGCGGTATCTATAATGTGAGGTGCGGTATCTATAATGTGAGGTGCGGTATCTATAATGTGAGGTGCGGTATCTATAATGTGTGGAGCGGTATCTATAATGTGAGGTGCGGTATCTATAATGTGTAGAGCGGTATCTATAATGTGAGGTGCGGTATCTATAATGTGAGGTGCGGTATCTATAATGTGAGGAGCGGTATCTATAATGTGTGGAGCGGTATCTATAATGTGTGGAGCGGTATCTATAATGTGAGGTGCGGTATCTATAATGTGAGGTGCGGTATCTATAATGTGAGGAGCGGTATCTATAATGTGAGGAGCGGTATCTATAATGTGAGGAGCGGTATCTATAATGTGAGGAGCGGTATCTATAATGTGAGGAGCGGTATCTATAATGTGTGGAGCGGTATCTATAATGTGTGGAGCGGTATCTATAATGTGAGGTGCGGTATCTATAATGTGAGGAGAGGTATCTATAATGTGAGGAGCGGTATCTATAATGTGTGGAGCGGTATCTATAATGTGTGGAGCGGTATCTATAATGTGAGGAGCGGTATCTATAATGTGAGGAGCGGTATCTATAATGTGAGGAGCGGTATCTATAATGTGAGGAGCGGTATCTATAATGTGAGGAGCGGTATCTATAATGTGTGGAGCGGTATCTATAATGTGTGGAGCGGTATCTATAATGTGAGGAGCGGTATCTATAATGTGAGGAGCGGTATCTATAATGTGAGGTGCGGTATCTATAATGTGAGGTGCGGTATCTATAATGTGAGGTGCGGTATCTATAATGTGTGGAGCGGTATCTATAATGTGTGGAGCGGTATCTATAATGTGAGGAGCGGTATCTATAATGTGAGGTGCGGTATCTATAATGTGTGGAGCGTTATCTATAATGTGAGGTGCGGTATCTATAATGTGTGGAGCGGTATCTATAATGTGTGGAGCGGTATCTATAATGTGAGGAGCGGTATCTATAATGTGTGGAGCGGTATCTATAATGTGAGGAGCGGTATCTATAATGTGTGGAGCGGTATCTATAATGTGAGGAGCGGTATCTATAATGTGTGGAGCGGTATCTATAATGTGAGGAGCGGTATCTATAATGTGAGGTGCGGTATCTATAATGTGTGGAGCGTTATCTATAATGTGAGGTGCGGTATCTATAATGTGTGGAGCGGTATCTATAATGTGTGGAGCGGTATCTATAATGTGAGGAGCGGTATCTATAATGTGTGGAGCGGTATCTATAATGTGTGGAGCGGTATCTATAATGTGTGGAGCGGTATCTATAATGTGAGGAGCGGTATCTATAATGTGAGGAGCGGTATCTATAATGTGTGGAGCGGTATCTATAATGTGTGGAGCGGTATCTATAATGTGAGGAGCGGTATCTATAATGTGTGGAGCGGTATCTATAATGTGTGGAGCGGTATCTATAATGTGTGGAGCGGTATCTATAATGTGAGGAGCGGTATCTATAATGTGAGGTGCGGTATCTATAATGTGAGGAGCGGTA
>NW_027371310.1:0-28709 GCF_046119375.1 Phyllobates terribilis
GGCATCTCACTCTCTTTGAATCTTCTTTATCATGCTAGGATTAACAGGAAAAAGCAAAAAATTTCAGAATTGCACCTTGCAATGTGGAGATATTACTGTTTGTGCATTTACAATATTCATTGATTTTTGCCATTGAAAAACATGTTTTTCATATACCAGAAATGTTTGAAGCTACTGACTGAATGAAAGGAGCTGGCATCTCACTCTCTTTGAATCTTCTTTATCATGCTAGGATTAGCAGGAAAAAGCAAAAAATTTCAGAATTGCACCTTGCAATGTGGAGATATTACTGTTTGTGCATTTACAATATTCATTGATTTTTGCCATTGAAAAACATGTTTTTCATATACCAGAAATGTTTGAAGCTACTGACTGAATGAAAGGAGCTGGCATCTCACTCTCTTTGAATCTTCTTTATCATGCTAGGATTAACAGGAAAAAGCTAAAAATTTCAGAATTGCACCGTGCAATGTGGAGATATTACTGTTTGTGCATTTACAATATTCATTGATTTTTGCCATTGAAAAACATGTTTTTCATATACCAGAAATGTTTGAAGCTACTGACTGAATGAAAGGAGCTGGCATCTCACTCTCTTTGAATCTTCTTTATCATGCTAGGATTAGCAGGAAAAAGCAAAAAATTTCAGAATTGCACCTTGCAATGTGGAGATATTACTGTTTGTGCATTTACAATATTCATTGATTTTTGCCATTGAAAAACATGTTTTTCATATACCAGAAATGTTTGAAGCTACTGACTGAATGAAAGGAGCTGGCATCTCACTCTCTTTGAATCTTCTTTATCATGCTAGGATTAACAGGAAAAAGCAAAAAATTTCAGAATTGCACCTTGCAATGTGGAGATATTACTGTTTGTGCATTTACAATATTCATTGATTTTTGCCATTGAAAAACATGTTTTTCATATACCAGAAATGTTTGAAGCTACTGACTGAATGAAAGGAGCTGGCATCTCACTCTCTTTGAATCTTTATCATGCTAGGATTAACAGGAAAAAGCTAAAAATTTCAGAATTGCACCGTGCAATGTGGAGATATTACTGTTTGTGCATTTACAATATTCATTGATTTTTGCCATTGAAAAACATGTTTTTCATATACCAGAAATGTTTGAAGCTAATGACTGAATGAAAGGAGCTGGCATCTCACTCTCTTTGAATCTTCTTTATCATGCTAGGATTAACAGGAAAAAGCTAAAAATTTCAGAATTGCACCGTGCAATGTGGAGATATTACTGTTTGTGCATTTACAATATTCATTGATTTTTGCCATTGAAAAACATGTTTTTCATATACCAGAAATGTTTGAAGCTACTGACTGAATGAAAGGAGCTGGCATCTCACTCTCTTTGAATCTTCTTTATCATGCTAGGATTAGCAGGAAAAAGCAAAAAATTTCAGAATTGCACCTTGCAATGTGGAGATATTACTGTTTGTGCATTTACAATATTCATTGATTTTTGCCATTGAAAAACATGTTTTTCATATACCAGAAATGTTTGAAGCTACTGACTGAATGAAAGGAGCTGGCATCTCACTCTCTTTGAATCTTCTTTATCATGCTAGGATTAACAGGAAAAAGCAAAAAATTTCAGAATTGCACCTTGCAATGTGGAGATATTACTGTTTGTGCATTTACAATATTCATTGATTTTTGCCATTGAAAAACATGTTTTTCATATACCAGAAATGTTTGAAGCTACTGACTGAATGAAAGGAGCTGGCATCTCACTCTCTTTGAATCTTTATCATGCTAGGATTAACAGGAAAAAGCTAAAAATTTCAGAATTGCACCGTGCAATGTGGAGATATTACTGTTTGTGCATTTACAATATTCATTGATTTTTGCCATTGAAAAACATGTTTTTCATATACCAGAAATGTTTGAAGCTACTGACTGAATGAAAGGAGCTGGCATCTCACTCCCTTTGAATCTTCTTTATCATGCTAGGATTAGCAGGAAAAAGCAAAAAATTTCAGAATTGCACCTTGCAATGTGGAGATATTACTGTTTGTACATTTACAATATTCATTGATTTTTGCCATTGAAAAACATGTTTTTCATATACCAGAAATGTTTGAAGCTACTGACTGAATGAAAGGAGCTGGCATCTCACTCTCTTTGAATCTTCTTTATCATGCTAGGATTAACAGGAAAAAGCTAAAAATTTCAGAATTGCACCGTGCAATGTGGAGATATTACTGTTTGTGCATTTACAATATTCATTGATTTTTGCCATTGAAAAACGTTTTTCATATACCAGAAATGTTTGAAGCTACTGACTGAATGAAAGGAGCTGGCATCTCACTCTCTTTGAATCTTCTTTATCATGCTAGGATTAACAGGAAAAAGCTAAAAATTTCAGAATTGCACCGTGCAATGTGGAGATATTACTGTTTGTGCATTTACAATATTCATTGATTTTTGCCATTGAAAAACATGTTTTTCATATACCAGAAATGTTTGAAGCTACTGACTGAATGAAAGGAGCTGGCATCTCACTCTCTTTGAATCTTTATCATGCTAGGATTAGCAGGAAAAAGCAAAAAATTTCAGAATTGCACCTTGCAATGTGGAGATATTACTGTTTGTGCATTTACAATATTCATTGACTTTTGCCATTGAAAAACATGTTTTTCATATACCAGAAATGTTTGAAGCTACTGACTGAATGAAAGGAGCTGGCATCTCACTCTCTTTGAATCTTCTTTATCATGCTAGGATTAGCAGGAAAAAGCAAAAAATTTCAGAATTGCACCTTGCAATGTGGAGATATTACTGTTTGTGCATTTACAATATTCATTGATTTTTGCCATTGAAAAACATGTTTTTCATATACCAGAAATGTTTGAAGCTACTGACTGAATGAAAGGAGCTGGCATCTCACTCTCTTTGAATCTTCTTTATCATGCTAGGATTAACAGGAAAAAGCAAAAAATTTCAGAATTGCACCTTGCAATGTGGAGATATTACTGTTTGTGCATTTACAATATTCATTGATTTTTGCCATTGAAAAACATGTTTTTCATATACCAGAAATGTTTGAAGCTACTGACTGAATGAAAGGAGCTGGCATCTCACTCTCTTTGAATCTTCTTTATCATGCTAGGATTAGCAGGAAAAAGCAAAAAATTTCAGAATTGCACCTTGCAATGTGGAGATATTACTGTTTGTGCATTTACAATTTTCATTGATTTTTGCCATTGAAAAACATATTTTTCATATACCAGAAATGTTTGAAGCTACTGACTGAATGAAAGGAGCTGGCATCTCACTCTCTTTGAATCTTCTTTATCATGCTAGGATTAACAGGAAAAAGCTAAAAATTTCAGAATTGCACCGTGCAATGTGGAGATATTACTGTTTGTGCATTTACAATATTCATTGATTTTTGCCATTGAAAAACATGTTTTTCATATACCAGAAATGTTTGAAGCTACTGACTGAATGAAAGGAGCTGGCATCTCACTCTCTTTGAATCTTCTCTATCATGCTAGGATTAGCAGGAAAAAGCAAAAAATTTCAGAATTGCACCTTGCAATGTGGAGATATTACTGTTTGTGCATTTACAATATTCATTGATTTTTGCCATTGAAAAACATGTTTTTCATATACCAGAAATGTTTGAAGCTACTGACTGAATGAAAGGAGCTGGCATCTCACTCTCTTTGAATCTTCTTTATCATGCTAGGATTAGCAGGAAAAAGCAAAAAATTTCAGAATTGCACCTTGCAATGTGGAGATATTACTGTTTGTGCATTTACAATATTCATTGATTTTTGCCATTGAAAAACATGTTTTTCATATACCAGAAATGTTTGAAGCTACTGACTGAATGAAAGGAGCTGGCATCTCACTCTCTTTGAATCTTCTTTATCATGCTAGGATTAGCAGGAAAAAGCAAAAAATTTCAGAATTGCACCTTGCAATGTGGAGATATTACTGTTTGTGCATTTACAATATTCATTGATTTTTGCCATTGAAAAACATGTTTTTCATATACCAGAAATGTTTGAAGCTACTGACTGAATGAAAGGAGCTGGCATCTCACTCTCTTTGAATCTTCTTTATCATGCTAGGATTAGCAGGAAAAAGCAAAAAATTTCAGAATTGCACCTTGCAATGTGGAGATATTACTGTTTGTGCATTTACAATATTCATTGATTTTTGCCATTGAAAAACATGTTTTTCATATACCAGAAATGTTTGAAGCTACTGACTGAATGAAAGGAGCTGGCATCTCACTCTCTTTGAATCTTCTTTATCATGCTAGGATTAACAGGAAAAAGCAAAAAATTTCAGAATTGCACCTTGCAATGTGGAGATATTACTGTTTGTGCATTTACAATATTCATTGATTTTTGCCATTGAAAAACATGTTTTTCATATACCAGAAATGTTTGAAGCTACTGACTGAATGAAAGGAGCTGGCATCTCACTCTCTTTGAATCTTTATCATGCTAGGATTAACAGGAAAAAGCTAAAAATTTCAGAATTGCACCGTGCAATGTGGAGATATTACTGTTTGTGCATTTACAATATTCATTGATTTTTGCCATTGAAAAACATGTTTTTCATATACCAGAAATGTTTGAAGCTAATGACTGAATGAAAGGAGCTGGCATCTCACTCTCTTTGAATCTTCTTTATCATGCTAGGATTAACAGGAAAAAGCTAAAAATTTCAGAATTGCACCGTGCAATGTGGAGATATTACTGTTTGTGCATTTACAATATTCATTGATTTTTGCCATTGAAAAACATGTTTTTCATATACCAGAAATGTTTGAAGCTACTGACTGAATGAAAGGAGCTGGCATCTCACTCTCTTTGAATCTTCTTTATCATGCTAGGATTAGCAGGAAAAAGCAAAAAATTTCAGAATTGCACCTTGCAATGTGGAGATATTACTGTTTGTGCATTTACAATATTCATTGATTTTTGCCATTGAAAAACATGTTTTTCATATACCAGAAATGTTTGAAGCTACTGACTGAATGAAAGGAGCTGGCATCTCACTCTCTTTGAATCTTCTTTATCATGCTAGGATTAACAGGAAAAAGCAAAAAATTTCAGAATTGCACCTTGCAATGTGGAGATATTACTGTTTGTGCATTTACAATATTCATTGATTTTTGCCATTGAAAAACATGTTTTTCATATACCAGAAATGTTTGAAGCTACTGACTGAATGAAAGGAGCTGGCATCTCACTCTCTTTGAATCTTTATCATGCTAGGATTAACAGGAAAAAGCTAAAAATTTCAGAATTGCACCGTGCAATGTGGAGATATTACTGTTTGTGCATTTACAATATTCATTGATTTTTGCCATTGAAAAACATGTTTTTCATATACCAGAAATGTTTGAAGCTACTGACTGAATGAAAGGAGCTGGCATCTCACTCCCTTTGAATCTTCTTTATCATGCTAGGATTAGCAGGAAAAAGCAAAAAATTTCAGAATTGCACCTTGCAATGTGGAGATATTACTGTTTGTACATTTACAATATTCATTGATTTTTGCCATTGAAAAACATGTTTTTCATATACCAGAAATGTTTGAAGCTACTGACTGAATGAAAGGAGCTGGCATCTCACTCTCTTTGAATCTTCTTTATCATGCTAGGATTAACAGGAAAAAGCTAAAAATTTCAGAATTGCACCGTGCAATGTGGAGATATTACTGTTTGTGCATTTACAATATTCATTGATTTTTGCCATTGAAAAACGTTTTTCATATACCAGAAATGTTTGAAGCTACTGACTGAATGAAAGGAGCTGGCATCTCACTCTCTTTGAATCTTCTTTATCATGCTAGGATTAACAGGAAAAAGCTAAAAATTTCAGAATTGCACCGTGCAATGTGGAGATATTACTGTTTGTGCATTTACAATATTCATTGATTTTTGCCATTGAAAAACATGTTTTTCATATACCAGAAATGTTTGAAGCTACTGACTGAATGAAAGGAGCTGGCATCTCACTCTCTTTGAATCTTTATCATGCTAGGATTAGCAGGAAAAAGCAAAAAATTTCAGAATTGCACCTTGCAATGTGGAGATATTACTGTTTGTGCATTTACAATATTCATTGACTTTTGCCATTGAAAAACATGTTTTTCATATACCAGAAATGTTTGAAGCTACTGACTGAATGAAAGGAGCTGGCATCTCACTCTCTTTGAATCTTCTTTATCATGCTAGGATTAGCAGGAAAAAGCAAAAAATTTCAGAATTGCACCTTGCAATGTGGAGATATTACTGTTTGTGCATTTACAATATTCATTGATTTTTGCCATTGAAAAACATGTTTTTCATATACCAGAAATGTTTGAAGCTACTGACTGAATGAAAGGAGCTGGCATCTCACTCTCTTTGAATCTTCTTTATCATGCTAGGATTAACAGGAAAAAGCAAAAAATTTCAGAATTGCACCTTGCAATGTGGAGATATTACTGTTTGTGCATTTACAATATTCATTGATTTTTGCCATTGAAAAACATGTTTTTCATATACCAGAAATGTTTGAAGCTACTGACTGAATGAAAGGAGCTGGCATCTCACTCTCTTTGAATCTTCTTTATCATGCTAGGATTAGCAGGAAAAAGCAAAAAATTTCAGAATTGCACCTTGCAATGTGGAGATATTACTGTTTGTGCATTTACAATTTTCATTGATTTTTGCCATTGAAAAACATATTTTTCATATACCAGAAATGTTTGAAGCTACTGACTGAATGAAAGGAGCTGGCATCTCACTCTCTTTGAATCTTCTTTATCATGCTAGGATTAACAGGAAAAAGCTAAAAATTTCAGAATTGCACCGTGCAATGTGGAGATATTACTGTTTGTGCATTTACAATATTCATTGATTTTTGCCATTGAAAAACATGTTTTTCATATACCAGAAATGTTTGAAGCTACTGACTGAATGAAAGGAGCTGGCATCTCACTCTCTTTGAATCTTCTCTATCATGCTAGGATTAGCAGGAAAAAGCAAAAAATTTCAGAATTGCACCTTGCAATGTGGAGATATTACTGTTTGTGCATTTACAATATTCATTGATTTTTGCCATTGAAAAACATGTTTTTCATATACCAGAAATGTTTGAAGCTACTGACTGAATGAAAGGAGCTGGCATCTCACTCTCTTTGAATCTTCTTTATCATGCTAGGATTAACAGGAAAAAGCAAAAAATTTCAGAATTGCACCTTGCAATGTGGAGATATTACTGTTTGTGCATTTACAATATTCATTGATTTTTGCCATTGAAAAACATGTTTTTCATATACCAGAAATGTTTGAAGCTACTGACTGAATGAAAGGAGCTGGCATCTCACTCTCTTTGAATCTTCTTTATCATGCTAGGATTAACAGGAAAAAGCTAAAAATTTCAGAATTGCACCGTGCAATGTGGAGATATTACTGTTTGTGCATTTACAATATTCATTGATTTTTGCCATTGAAAAACATGTTTTTCATATACCAGAAATGTTTGAAGCTACTGACTGAATGAAAGGAGCTGGCATCTCACTCTCTTTGAATCTTCTTTATCATGCTAGGATTAGCAGGAAAAAGCAAAAAATTTCAGAATTGCACCTTGCAATGTGGAGATATTACTGTTTGTGCATTTACAATATTCATTGATTTTTGCCATTGAAAAACATGTTTTTCATATACCAGAAATGTTTGAAGCTACTGACTGAATGAAAGGAGCTGGCATCTCACTCTCTTTGAATCTTCTTTATCATGCTAGGATTAACAGGAAAAAGCTAAAAATTTCAGAATTGCACCGTGCAATGTGGAGATATTACTGTTTGTGCATTTACAATATTCATTGATTTTTGCCATTGAAAAACATGTTTTTCATATACCAGAAATGTTTGAAGCTACTGACTGAATGAAAGGAGCTGGCATCTCACTCTCTTTGAATCTTCTTTATCATGCTAGGATTAGCAGGAAAAAGCAAAAAATTTCAGAATTGCACCTTGCAATGTGGAGATATTACTGTTTGTGCATTTACAATATTCATTGATTTTTGCCATTGAAAAACATGTTTTTCATATACCAGAAATGTTTGAAGCTACTGACTGAATGAAAGGAGCTGGCATCTCACTCTCTTTGAATCTTCTTTATCATGCTAGGATTAGCAGGAAAAAGCAAAAAATTTCAGAATTGCACCTTGCAATGTGGAGATATTACTGTTTGTGCATTTACAATATTCATTGATTTTTGCCATTGAAAAACATGTTTTTCATATACCAGAAATGTTTGAAGCTACTGACTGAATGAAAGGAGCTGGCATCTCACTCTCTTTGAATCTTCTTTATCATGCTAGGATTAACAGGAAAAAGCAAAAAATTTCAGAATTGCACCTTGCAATGTGGAGATATTACTGTTTGTGCATTTACAATATTCATTGATTTTTGCCATTGAAAAACATGTTTTTCATATACCAGAAATGTTTGAAGCTACTGACTGAATGAAAGGAGCTGGCATCTCACTCTCTTTGAATCTTTATCATGCTAGGATTAACAGGAAAAAGCTAAAAATTTCAGAATTGCACCGTGCAATGTGGAGATATTACTGTTTGTGCATTTACAATATTCATTGATTTTTGCCATTGAAAAACATGTTTTTCATATACCAGAAATGTTTGAAGCTAATGACTGAATGAAAGGAGCTGGCATCTCACTCTCTTTGAATCTTCTTTATCATGCTAGGATTAACAGGAAAAAGCTAAAAATTTCAGAATTGCACCGTGCAATGTGGAGATATTACTGTTTGTGCATTTACAATATTCATTGATTTTTGCCATTGAAAAACATGTTTTTCATATACCAGAAATGTTTGAAGCTACTGACTGAATGAAAGGAGCTGGCATCTCACTCTCTTTGAATCTTCTTTATCATGCTAGGATTAGCAGGAAAAAGCAAAAAATTTCAGAATTGCACCTTGCAATGTGGAGATATTACTGTTTGTGCATTTACAATATTCATTGATTTTTGCCATTGAAAAACATGTTTTTCATATACCAGAAATGTTTGAAGCTACTGACTGAATGAAAGGAGCTGGCATCTCACTCTCTTTGAATCTTCTTTATCATGCTAGGATTAACAGGAAAAAGCAAAAAATTTCAGAATTGCACCTTGCAATGTGGAGATATTACTGTTTGTGCATTTACAATATTCATTGATTTTTGCCATTGAAAAACATGTTTTTCATATACCAGAAATGTTTGAAGCTACTGACTGAATGAAAGGAGCTGGCATCTCACTCTCTTTGAATCTTTATCATGCTAGGATTAACAGGAAAAAGCTAAAAATTTCAGAATTGCACCGTGCAATGTGGAGATATTACTGTTTGTGCATTTACAATATTCATTGATTTTTGCCATTGAAAAACATGTTTTTCATATACCAGAAATGTTTGAAGCTACTGACTGAATGAAAGGAGCTGGCATCTCACTCCCTTTGAATCTTCTTTATCATGCTAGGATTAGCAGGAAAAAGCAAAAAATTTCAGAATTGCACCTTGCAATGTGGAGATATTACTGTTTGTACATTTACAATATTCATTGATTTTTGCCATTGAAAAACATGTTTTTCATATACCAGAAATGTTTGAAGCTACTGACTGAATGAAAGGAGCTGGCATCTCACTCTCTTTGAATCTTCTTTATCATGCTAGGATTAACAGGAAAAAGCTAAAAATTTCAGAATTGCACCGTGCAATGTGGAGATATTACTGTTTGTGCATTTACAATATTCATTGATTTTTGCCATTGAAAAACGTTTTTCATATACCAGAAATGTTTGAAGCTACTGACTGAATGAAAGGAGCTGGCATCTCACTCTCTTTGAATCTTCTTTATCATGCTAGGATTAACAGGAAAAAGCTAAAAATTTCAGAATTGCACCGTGCAATGTGGAGATATTACTGTTTGTGCATTTACAATATTCATTGATTTTTGCCATTGAAAAACATGTTTTTCATATACCAGAAATGTTTGAAGCTACTGACTGAATGAAAGGAGCTGGCATCTCACTCTCTTTGAATCTTTATCATGCTAGGATTAGCAGGAAAAAGCAAAAAATTTCAGAATTGCACCTTGCAATGTGGAGATATTACTGTTTGTGCATTTACAATATTCATTGACTTTTGCCATTGAAAAACATGTTTTTCATATACCAGAAATGTTTGAAGCTACTGACTGAATGAAAGGAGCTGGCATCTCACTCTCTTTGAATCTTCTTTATCATGCTAGGATTAGCAGGAAAAAGCAAAAAATTTCAGAATTGCACCTTGCAATGTGGAGATATTACTGTTTGTGCATTTACAATATTCATTGATTTTTGCCATTGAAAAACATGTTTTTCATATACCAGAAATGTTTGAAGCTACTGACTGAATGAAAGGAGCTGGCATCTCACTCTCTTTGAATCTTCTTTATCATGCTAGGATTAACAGGAAAAAGCAAAAAATTTCAGAATTGCACCTTGCAATGTGGAGATATTACTGTTTGTGCATTTACAATATTCATTGATTTTTGCCATTGAAAAACATGTTTTTCATATACCAGAAATGTTTGAAGCTACTGACTGAATGAAAGGAGCTGGCATCTCACTCTCTTTGAATCTTCTTTATCATGCTAGGATTAGCAGGAAAAAGCAAAAAATTTCAGAATTGCACCTTGCAATGTGGAGATATTACTGTTTGTGCATTTACAATTTTCATTGATTTTTGCCATTGAAAAACATATTTTTCATATACCAGAAATGTTTGAAGCTACTGACTGAATGAAAGGAGCTGGCATCTCACTCTCTTTGAATCTTCTTTATCATGCTAGGATTAACAGGAAAAAGCTAAAAATTTCAGAATTGCACCGTGCAATGTGGAGATATTACTGTTTGTGCATTTACAATATTCATTGATTTTTGCCATTGAAAAACATGTTTTTCATATACCAGAAATGTTTGAAGCTACTGACTGAATGAAAGGAGCTGGCATCTCACTCTCTTTGAATCTTCTCTATCATGCTAGGATTAGCAGGAAAAAGCAAAAAATTTCAGAATTGCACCTTGCAATGTGGAGATATTACTGTTTGTGCATTTACAATATTCATTGATTTTTGCCATTGAAAAACATGTTTTTCATATACCAGAAATGTTTGAAGCTACTGACTGAATGAAAGGAGCTGGCATCTCACTCTCTTTGAATCTTCTTTATCATGCTAGGATTAACAGGAAAAAGCAAAAAATTTCAGAATTGCACCTTGCAATGTGGAGATATTACTGTTTGTGCATTTACAATATTCATTGATTTTTGCCATTGAAAAACATGTTTTTCATATACCAGAAATGTTTGAAGCTACTGACTGAATGAAAGGAGCTGGCATCTCACTCTCTTTGAATCTTCTTTATCATGCTAGGATTAACAGGAAAAAGCTAAAAATTTCAGAATTGCACCGTGCAATGTGGAGATATTACTGTTTGTGCATTTACAATATTCATTGATTTTTGCCATTGAAAAACATGTTTTTCATATACCAGAAATGTTTGAAGCTACTGACTGAATGAAAGGAGCTGGCATCTCACTCTCTTTGAATCTTCTTTATCATGCTAGGATTAGCAGGAAAAAGCAAAAAATTTCAGAATTGCACCTTGCAATGTGGAGATATTACTGTTTGTGCATTTACAATATTCATTGATTTTTGCCATTGAAAAACATGTTTTTCATATACCAGAAATGTTTGAAGCTACTGACTGAATGAAAGGAGCTGGCATCTCACTCTCTTTGAATCTTCTTTATCATGCTAGGATTAACAGGAAAAAGCTAAAAATTTCAGAATTGCACCGTGCAATGTGGAGATATTACTGTTTGTGCATTTACAATATTCATTGATTTTTGCCATTGAAAAACATGTTTTTCATATACCAGAAATGTTTGAAGCTACTGACTGAATGAAAGGAGCTGGCATCTCACTCTCTTTGAATCTTCTTTATCATGCTAGGATTAGCAGGAAAAAGCAAAAAATTTCAGAATTGCACCTTGCAATGTGGAGATATTACTGTTTGTGCATTTACAATATTCATTGATTTTTGCCATTGAAAAACATGTTTTTCATATACCAGAAATGTTTGAAGCTACTGACTGAATGAAAGGAGCTGGCATCTCACTCTCTTTGAATCTTCTTTATCATGCTAGGATTAACAGGAAAAAGCAAAAAATTTCAGAATTGCACCTTGCAATGTGGAGATATTACTGTTTGTGCATTTACAATATTCATTGATTTTTGCCATTGAAAAACATGTTTTTCATATACCAGAAATGTTTGAAGCTACTGACTGAATGAAAGGAGCTGGCATCTCACTCTCTTTGAATCTTTATCATGCTAGGATTAACAGGAAAAAGCTAAAAATTTCAGAATTGCACCGTGCAATGTGGAGATATTACTGTTTGTGCATTTACAATATTCATTGATTTTTGCCATTGAAAAACATGTTTTTCATATACCAGAAATGTTTGAAGCTAATGACTGAATGAAAGGAGCTGGCATCTCACTCTCTTTGAATCTTCTTTATCATGCTAGGATTAACAGGAAAAAGCTAAAAATTTCAGAATTGCACCGTGCAATGTGGAGATATTACTGTTTGTGCATTTACAATATTAATTGATTTTTGCCATTGAAAAACATGTTTTTCATATACCAGAAATGTTTGAAGCTACTGACTGAATGAAAGGAGCTGGCATCTCACTCTCTTTGAATCTTCTTTATCATGCTAGGATTAACAGGAAAAAGCAAAAAATTTCAGAATTGCACTTTGCAATGTGGAGATATTACTGTTTGTGCATTTACAATATTCATTGATTTTTGCCATTGAAAAACATGTTTTTCATATACCAGAAATGTTTGAAGCTACTGACTGAATGAAAGGAGCTGGCATCTCACTCTCTTTGAATCTTTATCATGCTAGGATTAACAGGAAAAAGCAAAAAATTTCAGAATTGCACCGTGCAATGTGGAGATATTACTGTTTGTGCATTTACAATATTCATTGATTTTTGCCATTGAAAAACATGTTTTTCATATACCAGAAATGTTTGAAGCTACTGACTGAATGAAAGGAGCTGGCATCTCACTCTCTTTGAATCTTCTTTATCATGCTAGGATTAGCAGGAAAAAGCAAAAAATTTCAGAATTGCACCTTGCAATGTGGAGATATTACTGTTTGTGCATTTACAATATTCATTGATTTTTGCCATTGAAAAACATGTTTTTCATATACCAGAAATGTTTGAAGCTACTGACTGAATGAAAGGAGCTGGCATCTCACTCTCTTTGAATCTTCTTTATCATGCTAGGATTAACAGGAAAAAGCTAAAAATTTCAGAATTGCACCGTGCAATGTGGAGATATTACTGTTTGTGCATTTACAATATTCATTGATTTTTGCCATTGAAAAACATGTTTTTCATATACCAGAAATGTTTGAAGCTACTGACTGAATGAAAGGAGCTGGCATCTCACTCTCTTTGAATCTTCTTTATCATGCTAGGATTAACAGGAAAAAGCTAAAAATTTCAGAATTGCACCGTGCAATGTGGAGATATTACTGTTTGTGCATTTACAATATTCATTGATTTTTGCCATTGAAAAACATGTTTTTCATATACCAGAAATGTTTGAAGCTACTGACTGAATGAAAGGAGCTGGCATCTCACTCTCTTTGAATCTTCTTTATCATGCTAGGATTAGCAGGAAAAAGCAAAAAATTTCAGAATTGCACCTTGCAATGTGGAGATATTACTGTTTGTGCATTTACAATATTCATTGATTTTTGCCATTGAAAAACATGTTTTTCATATACCAGAAATGTTTGAAGCTACTGACTGAATGAAAGGAGCTGGCATCTCACTCTCTTTGAATCTTCTTTATCATGCTAGGATTAGCAGGAAAAAGCAAAAAATTTCAGAATTGCACCTTGCAATGTGGAGATATTACTGTTTGTGCATTTACAATATTCATTGATTTTTGCCATTGAAAAACATGTTTTTCATATACCAGAAATGTTTGAAGCTACTGACTGAATGAAAGGAGCTGGCATCTCACTCTCTTTGAATCTTCTTTATCATGCTAGGATTAACAGGAAAAAGCAAAAAATTTCAGAATTGCACCTTGCAATGTGGAGATATTACTGTTTGTGCATTTACAATATTCATTGATTTTTGCCATTGAAAAACATGTTTTTCATATACCAGAAATGTTTGAAGCTACTGACTGAATGAAAGGAGCTGGCATCTCACTCTCTTTGAATCTTCTTTATCATGCTAGGATTAGCAGGAAAAAGCAAAAAATTTCAGAATTGCACCTTGCAATGTGGAGATATTACTGTTTGTGCATTTACAATATTCATTGATTTTTGCCATTGAAAAACATGTTTTTCATATACCAGAAATGTTTGAAGCTACTGACTGAATGAAAGGAGCTGGCATCTCACTCTCTTTGAATCTTCTTTATCATGCTAGGATTAACAGGAAAAAGCTAAAAATTTCAGAATTGCACCGTGCAATGTGGAGATATTACTGTTTGTGCATTTACAATATTCATTGATTTTTGCCATTGAAAAACGTTTTTCATATACCAGAAATGTTTGAAGCTACTGACTGAATGAAAGGAGCTGGCATCTCACTCTCTTTGAATCTTCTTTATCATGCTAGGATTAGCAGGAAAAAGCAAAAAATTTCAGAATTGCACCTTGCAATGTGGAGATATTACTGTTTGTACATTTACAATATTCATTGATTTTTGCCATTGAAAAACATGTTTTTCATATACCAGAAATGTTTGAAGCTACTGACTGAATGAAAGGAGCTGGCATCTCACTCTCTTTGAATCTTCTTTATCATGCTAGGATTAACAGGAAAAAGCTAAAAATTTCAGAATTGCACCGTGCAATGTGGAGATATTACTGTTTGTGCATTTACAATATTCATTGATTTTTGCCATTGAAAAACATGTTTTTCATATACCAGAAATGTTTGAAGCTACTGACTGAATGAAAGGAGCTGGCATCTCACTCTCTTTGAATCTTCTTTATCATGCTAGGATTAACAGGAAAAAGCTAAAAATTTCAGAATTGCACCGTGCAATGTGGAGATATTACTGTTTGTGCATTTACAATATTCATTGATTTTTGCCATTGAAAAACATGTTTTTCATATACCAGAAATGTTTGAAGCTACTGACTGAATGAAAGGAGCTGGCATCTCACTCTCTTTGAATCTTTATCATGCTAGGATTAGCAGGAAAAAGCAAAAAATTTCAGAATTGCACCTTGCAATGTGGAGATATTACTGTTTGTGCATTTACAATATTCATTGATTTTTGCCATTGAAAAACATGTTTTTCATATACCAGAAATGTTTGAAGCTACTGACTGAATGAAAGGAGCTGGCATCTCACTCTCTTTGAATCTTCTTTATCATGCTAGGATTAGCAGGAAAAAGCAAAAAATTTCAGAATTGCACCTTGCAATGTGGAGATATTACTGTTTGTGCATTTACAATATTCATTGATTTTTGCCATTGAAAAACATGTTTTTCATATACCAGAAATGTTTGAAGCTACTGACTGAATGAAAGGAGCTGGCATCTCACTCTCTTTGAATCTTCTTTATCATGCTAGGATTAACAGGAAAAAGCAAAAAATTTCAGAATTGCACCTTGCAATGTGGAGATATTACTGTTTGTGCATTTACAATATTCATTGATTTTTGCCATTGAAAAACATGTTTTTCATATACCAGAAATGTTTGAAGCTACTGACTGAATGAAAGGAGCTGGCATCTCACTCTCTTTGAATCTTCTTTATCATGCTAGGATTAGCAGGAAAAAGCAAAAAATTTCAGAATTGCACCTTGCAATGTGGAGATATTACTGTTTGTGCATTTACAATTTTCATTGATTTTTGCCATTGAAAAACATATTTTTCATATACCAGAAATGTTTGAAGCTACTGACTGAATGAAAGGAGCTGGCATCTCACTCTCTTTGAATCTTCTTTATCATGCTAGGATTAACAGGAAAAAGCTAAAAATTTCAGAATTGCACCGTGCAATGTGGAGATATTACTGTTTGTGCATTTACAATATTCATTGATTTTTGCCATTGAAAAACATGTTTTTCATATACCAGAAATGTTTGAAGCTACTGACTGAATGAAAGGAGCTGGCATCTCACTCTCTTTGAATCTTCTCTATCATGCTAGGATTAGCAGGAAAAAGCAAAAAATTTCAGAATTGCACCTTGCAATGTGGAGATATTACTGTTTGTGCATTTACAATATTCATTGATTTTTGCCATTGAAAAACATGTTTTTCATATACCAGAAATGTTTGAAGCTACTGACTGAATGAAAGGAGCTGGCATCTCACTCTCTTTGAATCTTCTTTATCATGCTAGGATTAACAGGAAAAAGCAAAAAATTTCAGAATTGCACCTTGCAATGTGGAGATATTACTGTTTGTGCATTTACAATATTCATTGATTTTTGCCATTGAAAAACATGTTTTTCATATACCAGAAATGTTTGAAGCTACTGACTGAATGAAAGGAGCTGGCATCTCACTCTCTTTGAATCTTCTTTATCATGCTAGGATTAACAGGAAAAAGCTAAAAATTTCAGAATTGCACCGTGCAATGTGGAGATATTACTGTGTGCATTTACAATATTCATTGATTTTTGCCATTGAAAAACATGTTTTTCATATACCAGAAATGTTTGAAGCTACTGACTGAATGAAAGGAGCTGGCATCTCACTCTCTTTGAATCTTCTTTATCATGCTAGGATTAGCAGGAAAAAGCAAAAAATTTCAGAATTGCACCTTGCAATGTGGAGATATTACTGTTTGTGCATTTACAATATTCATTGATTTTTGCCATTGAAAAACATGTTTTTCATATACCAGAAATGTTTGAAGCTACTGACTGAATGAAAGGAGCTGGCATCTCACTCTCTTTGAATCTTCTTTATCATGCTAGGATTAACAGGAAAAAGCTAAAAATTTCAGAATTGCACCGTGCAATGTGGAGATATTACTGTTTGTGCATTTACAATATTCATTGATTTTTGCCATTGAAAAACATGTTTTTCATATACCAGAAATGTTTGAAGCTACTGACTGAATGAAAGGAGCTGGCATCTCACTCTCTTTGAATCTTCTTTATCATGCTAGGATTAGCAGGAAAAAGCAAAAAATTTCAGAATTGCACCTTGCAATGTGGAGATATTACTGTTTGTGCATTTACAATATTCATTGATTTTTGCCATTGAAAAACATGTTTTTCATATACCAGAAATGTTTGAAGCTACTGACTGAATGAAAGGAGCTGGCATCTCACTCTCTTTGAATCTTCTTTATCATGCTAGGATTAACAGGAAAAAGCAAAAAATTTCAGAATTGCACCTTGCAATGTGGAGATATTACTGTTTGTGCATTTACAATATTCATTGATTTTTGCCATTGAAAAACATGTTTTTCATATACCAGAAATGTTTGAAGCTACTGACTGAATGAAAGGAGCTGGCATCTCACTCTCTTTGAATCTTTATCATGCTAGGATTAACAGGAAAAAGCTAAAAATTTCAGAATTGCACCGTGCAATGTGGAGATATTACTGTTTGTGCATTTACAATATTCATTGATTTTTGCCATTGAAAAACATGTTTTTCATATACCAGAAATGTTTGAAGCTAATGACTGAATGAAAGGAGCTGGCATCTCACTCTCTTTGAATCTTCTTTATCATGCTAGGATTAACAGGAAAAAGCTAAAAATTTCAGAATTGCACCGTGCAATGTGGAGATATTACTGTTTGTGCATTTACAATATTCATTGATTTTTGCCATTGAAAAACATGTTTTTCATATACCAGAAATGTTTGAAGCTACTGACTGAATGAAAGGAGCTGGCATCTCACTCTCTTTGAATCTTCTTTATCATGCTAGGATTAGCAGGAAAAAGCAAAAAATTTCAGAATTGCACCTTGCAATGTGGAGATATTACTGTTTGTGCATTTACAATATTCATTGATTTTTGCCATTGAAAAACGTTTTTCATATACCAGAAATGTTTGAAGCTACTGACTGAATGAAAGGAGCTGGCATCTCACTCTCTTTGAATCTTCTTTATCATGCTAGGATTAACAGGAAAAAGCAAAAAATTTCAGAATTGCACTTTGCAATGTGGACATATTACTGTTTGTGCATTTACAATATTCATTGATTTTTGCCATTGAAAAACATGTTTTTCATATACCAGAAATGTTTGAAGCTAATGACTGAATGAAAGGAGCTGGCATCTCACTCTCTTTGAATCTTCTTTATCATGCTAGGATTAACAGGAAAAAGCTAAAAATTTCAGAATTGCACCGTGCAATGTGGAGATATTACTCTTTGTGCATTTACAATATTCATTGATTTTTGCCATTGAAAAACATGTTTTTCATATACCAGAAATGTTTGAAGCTACTGACTGAATGAAAGGAGCTGGCATCTCACTCTCTTTGAATCTTCTTTATCATGCTAGGATTAGCAGGAAAAAGCAAAAAATTTCAGAATTGCACCTTGCAATGTGGAGATATTACTGTTTGTGCATTTACAATATTCATTGATTTTTGCCATTGAAAAACATGTTTTTCATATACCAGAAATGTTTGAAGCTACTGACTGAATGAAAGGAGCTGGCATCTCACTCTCTTTGAATCTTCTTTATCATGCTAGGATTAACAGGAAAAAGCAAAAAATTTCAGAATTGCACTTTGCAATGTGGAGATATTACTGTTTGTGCATTTACAATATTCATTGATTTTTGCCATTGAAAAACATGTTTTTCATATACCAGAAATGTTTGAAGCTACTGACTGAATGAAAGGAGCTGGCATCTCACTCTCTTTGAATCTTTATCATGCTAGGATTAACAGGAAAAAGCAAAAAATTTCAGAATTGCACCGTGCAATGTGGAGATATTACTGTTTGTGCATTTACAATATTCATTGATTTTTGCCATTGAAAAACATGTTTTTCATATACCAGAAATGTTTGAAGCTACTGACTGAATGAAAGGAGCTGGCATCTCACTCTCTTTGAATCTTCTTTATCATGCTAGGATTAGCAGGAAAAAGCAAAAAATTTCAGAATTGCACCTTGCAATGTGGAGATATTACTGTTTGTGCATTTACAATATTCATTGATTTTTGCCATTGAAAAACATGTTTTTCATATACCAGAAATGTTTGAAGCTACTGACTGAATGAAAGGAGCTGGCATCTCACTCTCTTTGAATCTTCTTTATCATGCTAGGATTAACAGGAAAAAGCTAAAAATTTCAGAATTGCACCGTGCAATGTGGAGATATTACTGTTTGTGCATTTACAATATTCATTGATTTTTGCCATTGAAAAACATGTTTTTCATATACCAGAAATGTTTGAAGCTACTGACTGAATGAAAGGAGCTGGCATCTCACTCTCTTTGAATCTTCTTTATCATGCTAGGATTAACAGGAAAAAGCTAAAAATTTCAGAATTGCACCGTGCAATGTGGAGATATTACTGTTTGTGCATTTACAATATTCATTGATTTTTGCCATTGAAAAACATGTTTTTCATATACCAGAAATGTTTGAAGCTACTGACTGAATGAAAGGAGCTGGCATCTCACTCTCTTTGAATCTTCATCATGCTAGGATTAGCAGGAAAAAGCAAAAAATTTCAGAATTGCACCTTGCAATGTGGAGATATTACTGTTTGTGCATTTACAATATTCATTGATTTTTGCCATTGAAAAACATGTTTTTCATATACCAGAAATGTTTGAAGCTACTGACTGAATGAAAGGAGCTGGCATCTCACTCTCTTTGAATCTTCTTTATCATGCTAGGATTAGCAGGAAAAAGCAAAAAATTTCAGAATTGCACCTTGCAATGTGGAGATATTACTGTTTGTGCATTTACAATATTCATTGATTTTTGCCATTGAAAAACATGTTTTTCATATACCAGAAATGTTTGAAGCTACTGACTGAATGAAAGGAGCTGGCATCTCACTCTCTTTGAATCTTCTTTATCATGCTAGGATTAACAGGAAAAAGCAAAAAATTTCAGAATTGCACCTTGCAATGTGGAGATATTACTGTTTGTGCATTTACAATATTCATTGATTTTTGCCATTGAAAAACATGTTTTTCATATACCAGAAATGTTTGAAGCTACTGACTGAATGAAAGGAGCTGGCATCTCACTCTCTTTGAATCTTCTTTATCATGCTAGGATTAGCAGGAAAAAGCAAAAAATTTCAGAATTGCACCTTGCAATGTGGAGATATTACTGTTTGTGCATTTACAATATTCATTGATTTTTGCCATTGAAAAACATGTTTTTCATATACCAGAAATGTTTGAAGCTACTGACTGAATGAAAGGAGCTGGCATCTCACTCTCTTTGAATCTTCTTTATCATGCTAGGATTAACAGGAAAAAGCTAAAAATTTCAGAATTGCACCGTGCAATGTGGAGATATTACTGTTTGTGCATTTACAATATTCATTGATTTTTGCCATTGAAAAACGTTTTTCATATACCAGAAATGTTTGAAGCTACTGACTGAATGAAAGGAGCTGGCATCTCACTCTCTTTGAATCTTCTTTATCATGCTAGGATTAGCAGGAAAGAGCAAAAAATTTCAGAATTGCACCTTGCAATGTGGAGATATTACTGTTTGTGCATTTACAATATTCATTGATTTTTGCCATTGAAAAACATGTTTTTCATATACCAGAAATGTTTGAAGCTACTGACTGAATGAAAGGAGCTGGCATCTCACTCTCTTTGAATCTTCTTTATCATGCTAGGATTAACAGGAAAAAGCAAAAAATTTCAGAATTGCACCTTGCAATGTGGAGATATTACTGTTTGTGCATTTACAATATTCATTGATTTTTGCCATTGAAAAACATGTTTTTCATATACCAGAAATGTTTGAAGCTACTGACTGAATGAAAGGAGCTGGCATCTCACTCTCTTTGAATCTTCTTTATCATGCTAGGATTAACAGGAAAAAGCTAAAAATTTCAGAATTGCACCGTGCAATGTGGAGATATTACTGTTTGTGCATTTACAATATTCATTGATTTTTGCCATTGAAAAACATGTTTTTCATATACCAGAAATGTTTGAAGCTACTGACTGAATGAAAGGAGCTGGCATCTCACTCTCTTTGAATCTTCTTTATCATGCTAGGATTAACAGGAAAAAGCAAAAAATTTCAGAATTGCACCTTGCAATGTGGAGATATTACTGTTTGTGCATTTACAATATTCATTGATTTTTGCCATTGAAAAACATGTTTTTCATATACCAGAAATGTTTGAAGCTACTGACTGAATGAAAGGAGCTGGCATCTCACTCTCTTTGAATCTTCTTTATCATGCTAGGATTAGCAGGAAAAAGCAAAAAATTTCAGAATTGCACCGTGCAATGTGGAGATATTACTGTTTGTGCATTTACAATATTCATTGATTTTTGCCATTGAAAAACATGTTTTTCATATACCAGAAATGTTTGAAGCTACTGACTGAATGAAAGGAGCTGGCATCTCACTCTCTTTGAATCTTCTTTATCATGCTAGGATTAGCAGGAAAAAGCAAAAAATTTCAGAATTGCACCTTGCAATGTGGAGATATTACTGTTTGTGCATTTACAATATTCATTGATTTTTGCCATTGAAAAACATGTTTTCATATACCAGAAATGTTTGAAGCTACTGACTGAATGAAAGGAGCTGGCATCTCACTCTCTTTGAATCTTCTTTATCATGCTAGGATTAACAGGAAAAGCTAAAAATTTCAGAATTGCACCGTGCAATGTGGAGATATTACTGTTTGTGCATTTACAATATTCATTGATTTTTGCCATTGAAAAACATGTTTTTCATATACCAGAAATGTTTGAAGCTACTGACTGAATGAAAGGAGCTGGCATCTCACTCTCTTTGAATCTTCTTTATCATGCTAGGATTAACAGGAAAAAGCTAAAAATTTCAGAATTGCACCGTGCAATGTGGAGATATTACTGTTTGTGCATTTACAATATTCATTGATTTTTGCCATTGAAAAACATGTTTTTCATATACCAGAAATGTTTGAAGCTACTGACTGAATGAAAGGAGCTGGCATCTCACTCTCTTTGAATCTTCATCATGCTAGGATTAGCAGGAAAAAGCAAAAATTTCAGAATTGCACCTTGCAATGTGGAGATATTACTGTTTGTGCATTTACAATATTCATTGATTTTTGCCATTGAAAAACATGTTTTTCATATACCAGAAATGTTTGAAGCTACTGACTGAATGAAAGGAGCTGGCATCTCACTCTCTTTGAATCTTCTTTATCATGCTAGGATTAGCAGGAAAAAGCAAAAAATTTCAGAATTGCACCTTGCAATGTGGAGATATTACTGTTTGTGCATTTACAATATTCATTGATTTTTGCCATTGAAAAACATGTTTTTCATATACCAGAAATGTTTGAAGCTACTGACTGAATGAAAGGAGCTGGCATCTCACTCTCTTTGAATCTTCTTTATCATGCTAGGATTAACAGGAAAAAGCAAAAATTTCAGAATTGCACCTTGCAATGTGGAGATATTACTGTTTGTGCATTTACAATATTCATTGATTTTTGCCATTGAAAAACATGTTTTTCATATACCAGAAATGTTTGAAGCTACTGACTGAATGAAAGGAGCTGGCATCTCACTCTCTTTGAATCTTCTTTATCATGCTAGGATTAGCAGGAAAAAGCAAAAAATTTCAGAATTGCACCTTGCAATGTGGAGATATTACTGTTTGTGCATTTACAATATTCATTGATTTTTGCCATTGAAAAACATGTTTTTCATATACCAGAAATGTTTGAAGCTACTGACTGAATGAAAGGAGCTGGCATCTCACTCTCTTTGAATCTTCTTTATCATGCTAGGATTAACAGGAAAAAGCTAAAAATTTCAGAATTGCACCGTGCAATGTGGAGATATTACTGTTTGTGCATTTACAATATTCATTGATTTTTGCCATTGAAAAACGTTTTTCATATACCAGAAATGTTTGAAGCTACTGACTGAATGAAAGGAGCTGGCATCTCACTCTCTTTGAATCTTCTTTATCATGCTAGGATTAGCAGGAAAGAGCAAAAAATTTCAGAATTGCACCTTGCAATGTGGAGATATTACTGTTTGTGCATTTACAATATTCATTGATTTTGCCATTGAAAAACATGTTTTTCATATACCAGAAATGTTTGAAGCTACTGACTGAATGAAAGGAGCTGGCATCTCACTCTCTTTGAATCTTCTTTATCATGCTAGGATTAACAGGAAAAAGCAAAAAATTTCAGAATTGCACCTTGCAATGTGGAGATATTACTGTTTGTGCATTTACAATATTCATTGATTTTTGCCATTGAAAAACATGTTTTTCATATACCAGAAATGTTTGAAGCTACTGACTGAATGAAAGGAGCTGGCATCTCACTCTCTTTGAATCTTCTTTATCATGCTAGGATTAACAGGAAAAAGCTAAAAATTTCAGAATTGCACCGTGCAATGTGGAGATATTACTGTTTGTGCATTTACAATATTTCATTGATTTTTGCCATTGAAAAACATGTTTTCATATACCAGAAATGTTTGAAGCTACTGACTGAATGAAAGGAGCTGGCATCTCACTCTCTTTGAATCTTCTTTATCATGCTAGGATTAACAGGAAAAAGCAAAAATTTCAGAATTGCACCTTGCAATGTGGAGATATTACTGTTTGTGCATTTACAATATTCATTGATTTTTGCCATTGAAAAACATGTTTTTCATATACCAGAAATGTTTGAAGCTACTGACTGAATGAAAGGAGCTGGCATCTCACTCTCTTTGAATCTTCTTTATCATGCTAGGATTAGCAGAAAAAGCAAAAAATTTCAGAATTGCACCTTGCAATGTGGAGATATTACTGTTTGTGCATTTACAATATTCATTGATTTTTGCCATTGAAAAACATGTTTTTCATATACCAGAAATGTTTGAAGCTACTGACTGAATGAAAGGAGCTGGCATCTCACTCTCTTTTGAATCTTCTTTATCATGCTAGGATTAACAGGAAAAAGCTAAAAATTTCAGAATTGCACCGTGCAATGTGGAGATATTACTGTTTGTGCATTTACAATATTCATTGATTTTTGCCATTGAAAAACATGTTTTTCATATACCAGAAATGTTTGAAGCTACTGACTGAATGAAAGGAGCTGGCATCTCACTCTCTTTGAATCTTCTTTATCATGCTAGGATTAGCAGGAAAAAGCAAAAAATTTCAGAATTGCACCTTGCAATGTGGAGATATTACTGTTTGTGCATTTACAATATTCATTGATTTTTGCCATTGAAAAACATGTTTTTCATATACCAGAAATGTTTGAAGCTACTGACTGAATGAAAGGAGCTGGCATCTCACTCTCTTTGAATCTTCTTTATCATGCTAGGATTAACAGGAAAAGCAAAAAATTTCAGAATTGCACCTTGCAATGTGGAGATATTACTGTTTGTGCATTTACAATATTCATTGATTTTTGCCATTGAAAAACATGTTTTTCATATACCAGAAATGTTTGAAGCTACTGACTGAATGAAAGGAGCTGGCATCTCACTCTCTTTGAATCTATCATGCTAGGATTAACAGGAAAAAGCTAAAAATTTCAGAATTGCACCGTGCAATGTGGAGATATTACTGTTTGTGCATTTACAAATTCATTGATTTTTGCCATTGAAAAACATGTTTTTCATATACCAGAAATGTTTGAAGCTAATGACTGAATGAAAGGAGCTGGCATCTCACTCTCTTTGAATCTTCTTTATCATGCTAGGATTAACAGGAAAAAGCTAAAAATTTCAGAATTGCACCGTGCAATGTGGAGATATTACTGTTTGTGCATTTACAATATTCATTGATTTTTGCCATTGAAAAACATGTTTTTCATATACCAGAAATGTTTGAAGCTACTGACTGAATGAAAGGAGCTGGCATCTCACTCTCTTTGAATCTTCTTTATCATGCTAGGATTAGCAGGAAAAAGCAAAAAAATTTCAGAATTGCACCTTGCAATGTGGAGATATTACTGTTTGTGCATTTACAATATTCATTGATTTTTGCCATTGAAAAACATGTTTTTCATATACCAGAAATGTTTGAAGCTACTGACTGAATGAAAGGAGCTGGCATCTCACTCTCTTTGAATCTTCTTTATCATGCTAGGATTAGCAGGAAAAAGCAAAAAATTTCAGAATTGCACCTTGCAATGTGGAGATATTACTGTTTGTGCATTTACAATATTCATTGATTTTTGCCATTGAAAAACATGTTTTTCATATACCAGAAATGTTTGAAGCTACTGACTGAATGAAAGGAGCTGGCATCTCACTCTCTTTGAATCTTCTTTATCATGCTAGGATTAACAGGAAAAAGCAAAAAATTTCAGAATTGCACCTTGCAATGTGGAGATATTACTGTTTGTGCATTTACAATATTCATTGATTTTTGCCATTGAAAAACATGTTTTTCATATACCAGAAATGTTTGAAGCTACTGACTGAATGAAAGGAGCTGGCATCTCACTCTCTTTGAATCTTCTTTATCATGCTAGGATTAGCAGGAAAAAGCAAAAAATTTCAGAATTGCACCTTGCAATGTGGAGATATTACTGTTTGTGCATTTACAATATTCATTGATTTTTGCCATTGAAAAACATGTTTTTCATATACCAGAAATGTTTGAAGCTACTGACTGAATGAAAGGAGCTGGCATCTCACTCTCTTTGAATCTTCTTTATCATGCTAGGATTAACAGGAAAAAGCTAAAATTTCAGAATTGCACCGTGCAATGTGGAGATATTACTGTTTGTGCATTTACAATATTCATTGATTTTTGCCATTGAAAAACATGTTTTTCATATACCAGAAATGTTTGAAGCTACTGACTGAATGAAAGGAGCTGGCATCTCACTCTCTTTGAATCTTCTTTATCATGCTAGGATTAGCAGGAAAGAGCAAAAAATTTCAGAATTGCACCTTGCAATGTGGAGATATTACTGTTTGTGCATTTACAATATTCATTGATTTTTGCCATTGAAAAACATGTTTTTCATATACCAGAAATGTTTGAAGCTACTGACTGAATGAAAGGAGCTGGCATCTCACTCTCTTTGAATCTTCTTTATCATGCTAGGATTAACAGGAAAAAGCAAAAAATTTCAGAATTGCACCTTGCAATGTGGAGATATTACTGTTTGTGCATTTACAATATTCATTGATTTTTGCCATTGAAAAACATGTTTTTCATATACCAGAAATGTTTTGAAGCTACTGACTGAATGAAAGGAGCTGGCATCTCACTCTCTTTGAATCTTCTTTATCATGCTAGGATTAACAGGAAAAAGCTAAAAATTTCAGAATTGCACCGGTGCAATGTGGAGATATTACTGTTTGTGCATTTACAATATTCATTGATTTTTGCCATTGAAAAACATGTTTTTCATATACCAGAAATGTTTGAAGCTACTGACTGAATGAAAGGAGCTGGCATCTCACTCTCTTTGAATCTTCTTTATCATGCTAGGATTAACAGGAAAAAGCAAAAAATTTCAGAATTGCACCTTGCAATGTGGAGATATTACTGTTTGTGCATTTACAATATTCATTGATTTTTGCCATTGAAAAACATGTTTTTCATATACCAGAAATGTTTGAAGCTACTGACTGAATGAAAGGAGCTGGCATCTCACTCTCTTTGAATCTTCTTTATCATGCTAGGATTAGCAGGAAAAAGCAAAAAATTTCAGAATTGCACCTTGCAATGTGGAGATATTACTGTTTGTGCATTTACAATATTCATTGATTTTTGCCATTGAAAAACATGTTTTTCATATACCAGAAATGTTTGAAGCTACTGACTGAATGAAAGGAGCTGGCATCTCACTCTCTTTGAATCTTCTTTATCATGCTAGGATTAACAGGAAAAAGCAAAAAATTTCAGAATTGCACCTTGCAATGTGGAGATATTACTGTTTGTGCATTTACAATATTCATTGATTTTTGCCATTGAAAAACATGTTTTTCATATACCAGAAATGTTTGAAGCTACTGACTGAATGAAAGGAGCTGGCATCTCACTCTCTTTGAATCTTCTTATCATGCTAGGATTAACAGGAAAAAGCTAAAAATTTCAGAATTGCACCGTGCAATGTGGAGATATTACTGTTTGTGCATTTACAATATTCATTGATTTTTGCCATTGAAAAACATGTTTTTCATATACCAGAAATGTTTGAAGCTACTGACTGAATGAAAGGAGCTGGCATCTCACTCTCTTTGAATCTTCTTTATCATGCTAGGATTAACAGGAAAAAGCAAAAATTTCAGAATTGCACCGTGCAATGTGGAGATATTACTGTTTGTGCATTTACAATATTCATTGATTTTTGCCATTGAAAAACATGTTTTTCATATACCAGAAATGTTTGAAGCTACTGACTGAATGAAAGGAGCTGGCATCTCACTCTCTTTGAATCTTCTTTATCATGCTAGGATTAACAGGAAAAAGCAAAAAATTTCAGAATTGCACCGTGCAATGTGGAGATATTACTGTTTGTGCATTTACAATATTCATTGATTTTTGCCATTGAAAAACATGTTTTTCATATACCAGAAATGTTTGAAGCTACTGACTGAATGAAAGGAGCTGGCATCTCACTCTCTTTGAATCTTCTTTATCATGCTAGGATTAACAGGAAAAAGCAAAAAATTTCAGAATTGCACCGTGCAATGTGGAGATATTACTGTTTGTGCATTTACAATATTCATTGATTTTTGCCATTGAAAAACATGTTTTTCATATACCAGAAATGTTTGAAGCTACTG
Organism: Phyllobates terribilis; assembly: GCF_046119375.1. Lineage (NCBI taxonomy): Eukaryota > Metazoa > Chordata > Amphibia > Anura > Dendrobatidae > Phyllobates > Phyllobates terribilis. Next base: position 28,037 of record NW_027371310.1, read on the forward strand.
ACTGAATGAAAGGAGCTGGCATCTCACTCTCTTTGAATCTTCTTTATCATGCTAGGATTAACAGGAAAAAGCAAAAAATTTCAGAATTGCACCTTGCAATGTGGAGATATTACTGTTTGTGCATTTACAATATTCATTGATTTTTGCCATTGAAAAACATGTTTTTCATATACCAGAAATGTTTGAAGCTACTGACTGAATGAAAGGAGCTGGCATCTCACTCTCTTTGAATCTTCTTTATCATGCTAGGATTAACAGGAAAAAGCTAAAAATTTCAGAATTGCACCGTGCAATGTGGAGATATTACTGTTTGTGCATTTACAATATTCATTGATTTTTGCCATTGAAAAACATGTTTTTCATATACCAGAAATGTTTGAAGCTACTGACTGAATGAAAGGAGCTGGCATCTCTCCTCTTTGAATCTTCTTTATCATGCTAGGATTAACAGAAAAAGCTAAAAATTTCAGAATTGCACGTGCACATGGTTGGAGATATTACTGTTTGTGCATTTACATATTCATTGATTTTTGCCATTGAAAAACATGTTTTTCATATACCACAAATTTAGCTACTGAATGAAAGGCTGATTTTTGCCAGATTGAAAACAGGTTTTCTTTCATAGTACCAGGAATGTTGGAAGCTACTGACTGAAGATAAGGGTAGCTGGCAA